>NW_024609656.1:175000-182500 GCF_018296145.1 Oncorhynchus tshawytscha
TGGTGGTCAGATGGTTTCATGTTATGGTGGTCAGATGGTTTCATGTTATGGTGGTCAGATGGTTTCATGTTATGGTGGTCAGATGGTTTCATGTTATGGTGGTCAGATGGTTTCATGTTATGGTGGTCAGATGGTTTCATGTTATGGTGGTTTAGATGGTTTCATGTTATGGTGGTTTCATGTTATGGGTGTTAGAAGGCTTCCTCTGTGTCTGTATCTGGGTGATGTCAGGCATTAGAGGGACTGTGCAGCAGATTAGCCTTTGCGTATATTATCCAAGCACTCAGAAGGGTCAATTTGTTCTTGTTAGAGCTCCCTCTTCTTTGATCTGACCAGACAAGGACTGGGAATACTATCACAGAGGGAGAGTGGAGCAGAAGTGGAGGACAGGAGAGGAGGAATGAGATCTGACCAGACAAGGTATCACGGAGAGAGGAGAGGAGAGGAGAGGAGAGGAGAGGAGAGGAGAGGAGAGATCTGAGAGGAGAGGAGGAGAGGAGGAGAGGAGAGGAGAGGAGAGGAGAGGAGAGGAGAGGAGAGGAGAGGAGAGGAGAGGAGAGGAGAGGAGAGGAGAGGAGAGGAGGAAGGAGATCTGACTGGACAAGGTATCACGGAGGGAGAGAGAGAGAGGAGAGGAGAGGAGAGGAGAGGAGAGGAGAGGAGAGGAGAGGAGAGGAGAGGAGAGGAGAGGAGAGGAGAGGAGAGGAGAGGAGAGGAGAGGAGGGGAGGAGATCTGACCAGACAAGGTATCACGGGAGAGAGAGGAGAGGAGAGAGAGAGGAGAGGAGAGGAGAGGAGAGGAGAGGAGAGGAGAGGAGAGGAGAGGAGAGGAGAGGAGAGGAGAGGAGAGGAGAGGAGAGAGAGGAGAGGAGAGGAGAGGAGAGGAGAGGAGAGGAGATCAGACCATACTTTACTGCTCTCTTTCATAAGGTCCTTTCTTTTGCTCTTTAACTAACCCATTCCAGCATCTTCTAGAAACAAGATGGAAGCCAAGTATCAGTTGAAAAAGGGCAGCAACAGAAACTAGAGAAGAGTCCAGCTGGATCTAATACCTCAGGAATGGGGAGGGACTGTCCAGCTGGATCTAATACCTCAGGAATGGGGAGGGACTGTCCAGCTGGATCTAATACCTCAGGAATGGGGAGGGACTGTCCAGCTGGATCTAATACCTCAGGAATGGGGAGGGACTGTCCAGCTGGATCTAATACCTCAGGAATGGGGAGGGACTGTCCAGCTGGATCTAATACCTCAGGAATGGGGAGGGACTGTCCAGCTGGATCTAATACCTCAGGAATGGGGAGGGACTGTCCAGCTGGATCTAATACCTCAGGAATGGGGAGGGACTGTCCCCAACGACAAAACACACACACACAAACACACACAACGGCTTAGCAGTGACTGTTCTCGCGTCGAAACCAAAATATCAACGCATCAATCTGAGATGCCTTTGGGCCCCACACACCCCACTACTACTGCTCCTATCTTAACACACACTACTACTACTGCTGCTCCTATCTTAACACACACCACTACTACTACTGCTCCTATCTTAACACACACTACTGCTACTACTGCTTCCATCTTAACACACACTACTACTACTGCTGCTCCTATCTTAACACACACTACTACTACTGCTGCTCCTATCTTAACACACACCACTACTACTACTGCTCCTATCTTAACACACACCACTACTACTACTGCTCCTATCTTAACACACACTACTACTACTGCTGCTCCTATCTTAACACACACTACTACTACTACTGCTCCTATCTTAACACACACTACTACTACTGCTGCTCCTATCTTAACACACCACTACTACTACTGCTCCTATCTTAACACACACCACTACTACTACTGCTCCTATCTTAACACACACCACTACTACTACTGCTCCTATCTTAACACACACCACTACTACTACTGCTCCTATCTTAACACACACCACTACTACTACTGCTCCTATCTTAACACACACCACTACTACTACTGCTCCTATCTTAACACACACCACTACTACTACTGCTCCTATCTTAACACACACTACTACTGCTGCTCCTATCTTAACACACACCACTACTACTGCTGCTCCTATCTTAACACACACCACTACTACTGCTGCTCCTATCTTAACACACACCACTACTACTACTGCTCCTATCTTAACACACACTACTACTACTGCTGCTCCTATCTTAACACACACCACTACTACTACTGCTCCTATCTTAACACACACCACTACTACTACTGCACCTATCTTAACACACACCACTACTACTACTGCTCCTATCTTAACACACACCACTACTACTACTGCTCCTATCTTAACACACACCACTACTACTACTGCTCCTATCTTAACACACACTACTACTACTGTTGCTCCTATCTTAACACACACCACTACTACTACTGCTCCTATCTTAACACACACTACTACTGCTGCTCCTATCTTAACACACACCACTACTACTACTGCTCCTATCTTAACACACACTACTACTACTACTGCTCCTATCTTAACACACACCACTACTACTACTGCTCCTATCTTAACACACACCACTACTACTACTGCTCCTATCTTAACACACACTACTACTGCTGCTCCTATCTTAACACACACCACTACTACTGCTGCTCCTATCTTAACACACACCACTACTACTGCTGCTCCTATCTTAACACACACCACTACTACTACTGCTCCTATCTTAACACACACTACTACTACTGCTGTCCTATCTTAACACACACCACTACTACTACTGCTCCTATCTTAACACACACTACTACTGCTGCTCCTATCTTAACACACACCACTACTACTGCTGCTCCTATCTTAACACACACCACTACTACTGCTGCTCCTATCTTAACACACACCACTACTACTACTGCTCCTATCTTAACACACACCACTACTACTACTGCTCCTATCTTAACACACACCACTACTACTGCTGCTCCTATCTTAACACACACCACTACTACTACTGCTCCTATCTTAACACACACTACTACTACTGCTGTCCTATCTTAACACACCACTACTACTACTGTTGCTCCTATCTTAACACATCCCACTGCTGCTGCTATGAGAGAGAGAGAGAGACAGAGACAGTGAGAGACAGAGAGAGACAGAGAGAGACAGAGAGAGAGAGAGAGAGAGAGAGAGAGAGAGAGAGAAAAGGGATAGAATGACCTCTGACTTCTGAAAGTGCTTTCAGACTCTCCAGAAGCTCCAGGTTAAAACATTCACATCTACAACCCTCGACAGGGAATAACAGGGGACAGGGAGAGAGATGGATCGCGTTTGACTATAATGAAAGTCTTGGCGAAGGCGTAGTGAGCTCAGATTGGGTAAACATCAAAGGTGTCTATGAGGTTCCTTACAATTTCACCTCATCTCGATGGCGCCCGTCTATCCGGTGCTCACCAGCCAACCCCGTTCAGAAACACAAATGCATTCCAAATGGCACCATGTTCCCTATCTAGTGCACTACTGTTTGACCAGGGCCCAATAAGCTCTGGTCAAACAGTAGTGCACTAGATAGGGAATAGGGTGTAATTTTTGGAGGCAGGCAGGCCACGTCTCGTACATTTCACACAACGCCATGTCGTTGTCAAGTCTCTGTCCGGGTCTCATGTTTCAAACCTCCAATCTCCATGTTCTGAGTCAGAACCCCCTCCGGAATGAATAACACATTGGAATGTTTAAGCTGTCGTTCACAATGACACGGACCCATTGTTCAACCCTGAAACTAAAGCACGGATAGCGGGTACAGAACTTCAAAACCAACTTCCCCAAATGACTTGGTGTGTTGCACACACTGCCACAAGTAGATGGAAGAAGCAACCAGGGAATGGGGGTTTCCTCTGAAAGCACTCGCCACTGTTACCCAAAACACATTGGAGAAGAGGGGTGAATTAGTGTTGTTCTCTGGACCAAGACGGGTCGTGAACATGGACAGAGGAAGGTGTCTGAAGAATAAACATGGTGAAGGTTGAACCTGTATAAATCCATTTCCTAGGAAGAGTCAAAACCCTCAGTGTCGCTGCACTGCACCGCGAAGGAGAATTTCAAACAGGAAGACAGTTCTACTTGTTTGTGTCCTTTTTGTGTCCTTGTTTGTGTCCTTGTTTGTGTCCTTGTTGTGTCCTTGTTGTGTCCTTGTGTGTCCTTGTTGTGTCCTTGTTTGTGTCCTTGTTGTGTCCTTGTTTGTGTCCTTGTTGTGTCCTTGTTGTGTCCTTGTTGTGTCCTTGTTGTGTCCTTGTTTGTGTCCTTGTTTGTGTCCTTGTTGTGTCCTTGTTGTGTCCTTGTTTGTGTCCTTGTTCTGTCCTTGTGTGTCCTTGTTGTGTCCTTGTTCTGTCCTTGTGTGTATCCATGTTGTGTGTCTTTGTGTGTATCCATGTTGTGTGTCCTTGTGTGTATCCATGTTGTGTGTCTTTGTGTGTATCCATGTTGTGTGTCCTTGTGTGTATCCATGTTGTGTGTCCTTGTGTGTATCCATGTTGTGTGTCCTTGTGTGTATCCATGTTGTGTGTCCTTGTGTGTATCCATGTTGTGTGTCCTTGTGTTTATCCAAGTGGCCTTGTTTGTGTCCAACACATGAGCACAACGGAGAATGAGAAGGAGTTGCTTCCAATGCAACAGAGGGGGACAGAGAAACGTGAAAGTCCATACAGTCAAGACTACCAAGGACCAGCTCTGGTCTGTAGTTCAACATTACAGACAGTCAAGACCACCAAGGACCAGCTCTGGTCTGTAGTTCAACATTAGACAGTCAAGACCACCAAGGACCAGCTCTGGTCTGTAGTTCAACATTACAGACAGTCAAGACTACCAAGGACCAGCTCTGGTCTGTAATTCAACATTAGACAGTCAAGACCACCAAGGACCAGCTCTGGTCTGTAGTTCAACATTAGACAGTCAAGACCACCAGGGACTAGCTCTGGTCTGTAGTTCAACATTAGACAGTCAAGACCCAAGGACCAGCTCTGGTCTGTAGTTCAACATTACAGACAGTCAAGACTACTAAGGACCAGCTCTGGTCTGTAATTCAACATTAGACAGTCAAGACCACCAAGGACCAGCTCTGGTCTGTAGTTCAACATTAGACAGTCAAGACCACCAGGACCAGCTCTGGTCTGTAGTTCAACATTAGACAGTCAAGACCACCAAGGACCAGCTCTGGTCTGTAGTTCAACATTAGACAGTCAAGACCACCAAGGACCAGCTCTGGTCTGTAGTTCAACATTACAGACAGTCAAGACTACCAAGGACCAGCTCTGGTCTGTAATTCAACATTAGACAGTCAAGACCACCAAGGACCAGCTCTGGTCTGTAGTTCAACATTAGACAGTCAAGACCACCAAGGACCAGCTCTGGTCTGTAGTTCAACATTAGACAGTCAAGACCACCAAGGACCAGCTCTGGTCTGTAGTTCAACATTACAGACAGTCAAGACCACCAAGGACCAGCTCTGGTCTGTAGTTCAACATTACAGACAGTCAAGACCACCAAGGACCAGCTCTGGTCTGTAGTTCAACATTAGACAGTCAAGACCACCAAGGACCAGCTCTGGTCTGTAGTTCAACATTAGACAGTCAAGACCACCAAGGACCAGCTCTGGTCTGTAGTTCAACATTAGACAGTCAAACAGCCTCTCTCTGTGTATAAATAATAAACTCTTGATCAGAAAGTCAATATGTACACAGTGAACCAGTCCCCTGAACAGAGTTATGTACCAGTTGTATAATGTATCGTCATGGCAGCCATTATGTCTGCTGTAAATGAACCGGACTGTAAAATGAAATATAGACGTTCCTTCCTGTTTGACATTATGTTACAGAAGCACCAAGGCCCAGGGACATAAATCCACGAAGTGTCTCTCAAATGGCTCCCTGTTCCCTTTAGAGTGCACCACTATGACAAAGGCCCACAGCACTCAGGTCAAAAGTATAGGGAATAGGGTGCCATTTGGGTCTCAGTCATAGAGAGTTGTGATTTAGTGCTACTTAAAGTGCCTGTATAGAAAACCCTCTGTAGGGAGGTTGTGATTTAGAGCTGTCAGGGGTTGGCTTGGCTGTTGGGTACAACAAGGTCTGGTCCAGATTGACCTCTTGACTAGCTACAGAGAGGATCAATAATACGGATCACAAGGTCCGGTCCAGATTGACCTCTTGACTAGCTACAGAGAGGATTAATAATACGGATCACAAGGTCCGGTCCAGATTGACCTCTTGACTAGCTACAGAGAGGATTAATAATACGGATCACAAGGTCCGGTCCAGATTGACCTCTTGACTAGCTACAGAGAGGATCAATAATACGGATCACAAGGTCCGGTCCAGATTGACCTCTTGACTAGCTACAGAGAGGATCAATAATACGGATCACATGGGTCAGCGCCGCTGTTGTCCCAGACTGGTGGGAATGTCACAACCACCCTCATGTCAATGATCAACCAACAGGGTTTTAACCAGCTGTGCCCACCAGGCAGTACAACATCTGTGTAAACAAGATGGCCTCTCTAAAGTCAGAGCCCAGCCTATCAGTAGTCGTCTGTCATTGGGAGCTCTGCTAGACTAGTACAGATGTACTGGTGGTGGGGTGGTTGGATATTAAACCCATAGGTTCGTTACAGACCCCATGCTCTGTGGGTGAAACAGACCCCATGCTGTGTGGGTGAAACAGACCCCATGCTGTGTGGGTGAAACAGATGCTGTGTGGGTGAAACAGACCCCCCATGCTGTGTGGGTGAAACAGACCCCATGCTGTGTGGGTGAAACAGACCCCATGCTGTGTGGGTGAAACAGACCCCATGCTGTGTGGGTGAAACAGACCCCATGCTGTGTGGGTGAAACAGACTGTGTGGGTGAAACAGACCCCATGCTGTGTGGGTGAAACAGACCCCATGCTGTGTGGGTGAAACAGACCCCATGCTGTGTGGGTGAAACAGACCCCATGCTCTGTGGGTGAAACAGCTGGTGACCTTGTGACCCTTGGTTGGCTACAGCACTGTTAAGGCATTGGAGGCGAATTGTCCCTGTTAGCCACAGTGTTAAACTGAACACCCGGTGTGACACACACACACACACACACACACACACACACACACACACACACACACACACACACCCACTAGCCCCTGTCAGCTGCAGTGTCCCCCAACCCCCTAGTGAGGCTGGTATAGTCAAGGTCCCCTCACTACTGTCCACCTGCAGATAAGGAGCCCGACACCACAGACTGCAACACAGGGGGACAGGAACAGGTGGAGGAGGGGTCTGTATGTGTGAGACAGCAGACCAGAGCGTGAACAGTGAACCATCGACCATCCACCATGGCTACTACACAAAAGACGCAAAAACCTTCTAAACTCATCCTTAACTCACAGTATTAAAGAGCTCATCTCTACCCTCTAAACTCATCCTTAACTCACAGTATTAAAGCGCTCATCCTTAACTCACAGTATTAAAGGGATC
>NW_024609656.1:187500-205000 GCF_018296145.1 Oncorhynchus tshawytscha
CAACTGTCGTATTTCTGCTCTGGTGTCAGCGGGCTCTCAGCCTGTTAACAGCTAAAACACGGGACGCACGAGGATAAACTTCTCTCTGTCGGCTCGGCTGTGAATATCACTCCTGTCACAGTGGTGTTTAGCTTCATATCTATTCAATCCTGTTGTATCTTGCTTAGTTTGAGGTACTTCACATAGCAAGGATATTAGTAGGCCTAAATATTGTACCGTTTTGTGTCTATACTGGCCATGTGCTAATGAAAACGTCCATAAGGTTAAACTGTATATGTATATATATATATATTGTTAGGTTCTAAATTAAAAACTTTCGCGGACGATTAGTAAAGTTCAAACCAAGTTTATGTCAATATAGCTGCTTAAGACAAAACAACATATTCACACTGATATTTAACTCTTTCTCCATACGCTGAGTCTTCCTCCTTACACACATCTGAACAGCCAATACAATCTCTGTTGCTAGGCAGAACCTGGGTGATATTTGTTCTAGAACTATCTTAATTTCACATTTTCAAAACCCAACACTAAATACCCCCCCCAGTTCCTTTTAGTAATGTCTCCCAACACTGTCCTCTGGTAACTGTGAAACCTATTCCAAAAAGAGTAGGAGGAAGTGGTTTTAGGGAGGGACAGAGAAGAGAAGAGGAGAGGAGAGGAGAGGAGAGGAGAGGAGAGGAATATCCCCCCTGGTCTATCTAGAGACAGGCTATTCCCACCCAGAGGAATCCTGTTATTCACGCTCTTCAGAGCAACAGAAGCACATCCACAAACGTTGAAGCGCCGTTGTGCTGTTGGAAGGAGCTCAGGAGAATCCTCATCTCTCTCTCTAAGGACGTTTAGTCACGCTGGCAAAGCAGTGTGTTGTGTCTGTGTTTTCTATCCTTGTGTATCTTTCAGTAAGGGATCTGGTGGATTATGGGTAGTGTAGTCATCAACAGGAACTTAAGGTAAAGGTCAAGACAACATGGAACAGTTTGGAAGGTGGAAGACTCAGAGGACTATGGCTGATAGACTGTTAGTTAGACTCAGGGGACTATGGCTGACAGACTGTTAGTTAGACTCAGGGGACTATGGGTGATAGACTGTTAGTTAGACTCAGGGGACTATGGCTGATAGACTGTTAGTTAGACTCAGGGGAATATGGCTGATAGACTGTTAGTTAGACTCAGGGGACTATGGCTGATAGACTGTTAGTTAGACTCAGGGGACTATGGCTGATAGACTGTTAGTTAGACTCAGGGGACTATGGCTGATAGACTGTTAGTTAGACTCAGGGGACTATGGCTGACAGACTGTTAGTTAGACTCAGGGGACTATGGCTCACTGTAGTATTACTAGTAAGACTCAGACTCATGGCTAGTATTACTAGTAAGAGACTAGGGGATCAGTAGTATTACCAGTTAAGTAGATCAGTACTATTACTAACTAAGTTAGTAGATCAGTAGTATTACCAGTAAGAGTAGATCAGTAGTATTACTAGTTATTACTAGGGGAAAGAGTTAGATCAGGGGTAGTAAGAGATCAGGGGACTAATAAGACTGTAGATCAGTAGTATTACTAATAAGAGTAGATCAGTAGTATTACTAATATGGCTGTAGATCAGTAGTATTGGCTGATAGAGAGTAGATCAGTAGTATTACTAATAAGAGTAGATCAGTAGTATTGATAAGAGTAGATCAGTAGTATTACTAATAAGAGTAGATCAGTAGTATTACTAATAAGAGTAGATCAGTAGTATTACTCAGAGGACTATGGCTAAGAGTAGATCAGTAGTATTACTGATAAGAGTAGATCAGTAGTATTACTAAGAAGGGGACTAGATCAGTAGTATTACTAATAAGAGTAGATCAGTAGTATTACTAAGAGTAGATCAGTAGTATTACCAGTAGACTCAGGGACTAGCTCAGACTAGTATTACTAATAAGAGTAGATCAGTAGTATTACTCAGGGACTAGTAAGAGTAGATCAGGGGTATGGCTGACAGATTACTAATAAGAGTAGATCAGTAGTATTATTAACTGTTAGTACTACTATAAGAGTAGATCAGTAGTATTACTAATAAGACTAGTAAGAGGACTAGATCAGTAGTATTACTAATAAGAGTAGATCAGTAGTATTACCAGTAAGAGTAGATCAGTAGTATTACTAAGAGTAGATCATAGTAGTAGATCAGTAGTATTACTAATAAGAGTAGATCAGTAGTATTACTAATAAGAGTAGATCAGTAGTATTACTAATAAGAGTAGATCAGTAGTATTAGACTAATAAGAGTAGATCAGTAGTATTACTAATAAGAGTAGATCAGTAGTATTACTAATAAGAGTAGATCAGTAGTATTACTAATAAGAGTAGATCAGTAGTATTACTAATAAGAGTAGATCAGTAGTATTCAGTAGTAGATTAGTAGTAGATCAAGAGTAGATCAGTAGTATTACTAATAAGAGTAGATCAGTAGTATTACTAATAAGAGTAGATCAGTAGTATTACTAATAAGAGTAGATCAGTAGTATTACTAATAAGAGTAGATCAGTAGTATTACTAATAAGAGTAGATCAGTAGTATTACTAATAAGAGTAGAGTAGATCAGTAGTATTACTAGTAAGAGTAGATCAGTAGTATTACTATTAATAAGAGTAGATCAGTAGTATTACCAGTAAGAGTAGATCAGTAGTATTACTAATAAGAGTAGATCAGTAGTATTACTAATAAGAGTAGATCAGTAGTATTACTAATAAGAGTAGATCAGTAGTATTACTAATAAGAGTAGATCAGTAGTATTACTAATAAGAGTAGATCAGTAGTATTACTAATAAGAGTAGATCAGTAGTATTACTAATAAGAGTAGATCAGTAGTATTACTAATAAGAGTAGATCAGTAGTATTACTAATAAGAGTAGATCAGTAGTATTACTAATAATAGTAGATCAGTAGTATTACTAATAAGAGTAGATCAGTAGTATTACTAATAAGAGTAGATCAGTAGTATTACTAATAAGAGTAGATCAGTAGTATTACTAATAAGAGTAGATCAGTAGTATTACTAATAAGAGTAGATCAGTAGTATTACTAATAAGAGTAGATCAGTAGTATTACTAATAAGAGTAGATCAGTAGTATTACTAATAAGAGTAGATCAGTAGTATTACTAATAGTAGTAGATCAGTAGTATTACTAATAGTAGTAGATCAGTAGTATTACTAATAGTAGTAGATCAGTAGTATTACTAATAGTAGTAGATCAGTAGTATTACTAATAAGAGTAGATCAGTAGTATTACCAGTAAGAGTAGATCAGTAGTATTACTAATAGTAGTAGATCAGTAGTATTACTAATAGTAGTAGATCAGTAGTATTACTAATAGTAGTAGATCAGTAGTATTACTAATAGTAGTAGATCAGTAGTATTACTAATAGTAGTAAATCAGTAGTATTACTAATAGTAGTAGATCAGTAGTATTACTAATAAGAGTAGATCAGTAGTATTACTAATAAGAGTAGATCAGTAGTATTACTAATAAGAGTAGATCAGTAGTATTACTAATAAGAGTAGATCAGTAGTATTACTAATAAGAGTAGATCAGTAGTAGTTTGATCTCTTCCCCGTTCCTCCATATCTATCAGTACATCTCCCCTGCATTGAGTTGGGGCTGGTTCTGGGGTTTGCTGCATTGTACTGTACAGTACAGCACTGGCCAATTGTTCTGCTCTCATAAACAGTAGGGAGGCTAGATCTAGGATAAACATCACTGTTCCACCTGACTGATTGGGGCTGTCTCCTTCTCTTTCTCTCTCTTTCTCTCTTTTTTCATCTCTCTATCTCTCTCTATCACTCTTCTCTTTCTCTGTCTCGGTCTGTTTTTCTCTGTCGGCCTTATCAATATGCCAAAGTCAATTCATCTTGACCTTGAGCGACATCACATTGGCAGCACACCATGCCAAACCACTGCTATAGACAGAGAGAGAAAGAGAGAGAGAGAGAGAGAGAGAGAGTGAGAAAGTGAAAGAAGGAGAGCGAGAAAGAGAGAGAGATGGAGAGACAGAGAGAAAGAGAGACATTGATGCTCACAATGACAAAGAAAGTAATTTGGGCTCAAGCACCGCATTAATCATGCTGATCAAATCTGCTGACTGAGGGTGTACAGCATTCAGCCGATGGGGGATGAAAAGAGGAGAGAGTACATCCCAAATGGCACCCTATTCCCTATGAAATGCACTACTTTAGACCAGGAACAATAGGGCTCTGGTCAGAAGTTGTGCCCTGTATAGGGAACATGATGCCATTTGGGACGCAGCCTAAGTTATTCCTATTCGTTGTCCGTGTATTCAGATGAGACTGATGATTTATCTACGGGCTTCGGTTCTGAACTTCGCCAAAGACAATGGATGGATAGGTTGACTGTGGGATCTGATGGACAGAACTCCCTGTTTGCCTGCATGTCTGCCTGCATGTATGCCTGCCTGCCTGCCTACCTACCTATCTGCTTGTCTGCCTGCATGTCTGCCTGCATGTCTGCCTGCCTACCTGCATACCTACCTACCTGTCTGCCTTACCTACCTGTCTGCCTGCCTACCTGCCTACCTACTTACCTGTCTGCCTGCCTACCTGCATACCTACCTACCTGTCTGCCTGCATACCTACCTGTCTGCCTGCCTACCTGCCTACCTACCTACCTACCTACCTACCTGTCTGCCTGCCTACCTGCCTACCTACCTACCTGTCTGCCTTACCTACCTGTCTGCCTGTATACCTACCTGTCTGCCTGCCTACCTACCTACCTACCTACCTGTCTGCCTGCATACCTACCTGTCTGCCTGCCTACCTATCTACCTACCTACCTACCTACCTGTCTACCTTACCTACCTGTCTGCCTTACCTACCTGTCTGCCTTACCTACCTGTCTGCCTTACCTACCTGTCTGCCTGTCTGTAAACATATTGCATTCTTCACACATATTTTATTTTTGCAAAAAAAGTAGTGTGTAGTTCCAGTAGTTAGCTACACCGCTACATGGTAAAACAGTAGTGTGTAGTTCCAGTAGTTAGCTACACCGCTACATGGTAAAACAGTAGTGTGTTGTTACAGTAGTTAGCTACACCGCTACATGGTAAAACAGTAGTGTGTTGTTACAGTAGTTAGCTACACCGCTACATGGTAAAACAGTAGTGTGTAGTTCCAGTAGTTAGCTACACAGCTACATGGTAAAACAGTAGTGTGTAGTTTCAGTAGTTAGCTACACCGCTACATGGTAAAACAGTAGTGTGTTGTTACAGTAGTTAGCTACACCGCTACATGGTAAAACAGTAGTGTGTAGTTACAGTAGTTAGCTACATGGTAAAACAGTAGTGTGTAGTTCCAGTAGTTAGCTACACAGCTACATGGTAAAACAGTAGTGTGTAGTTTCAGTAGTTAGCTACACCGCTACATGGTAAAACAGTAGTGTGTTGTTACAGTAGTTAGCTACACCGCTACATGGTAAAACAGTAGTGTGTAGTTACAGTAGTTAGCTACATGGTAAAACAGTAGTGTGTAGTTCCAGTAGTTAGCTACACTGCTACATGGTAAAACAGTAGTGTGTAGTTCCAGCAGTTAGCTACACCGCTACATGGTAAAACAGTAGTGTGTAGTTACAGTAGTTAGCTACACCGCTACATGGTAAAACAGTAGTGTGTAGTTCCAGTTAGCTACACCGCTACATGGTAAAACAGTGGTGTGTAGTTCCAGTAGTTAGCTATATGGTAAAACAGTAGTGTGTAGTTCCAGTAGTTAGCTACATGGTAAAACAGTAGTGTGTAGTTACAGTGGTTAGCTAAATGGTAAAACAGTAGTGTGTAGTTCCAGTAGTTAGCTACACTGCTACATGGTAAAACAGTAGTGTGTAGTTCCAGCAGTTAGCTACACCGCTACATGGTAAAACAGTAGTGTGTAGTTACAGTAGTTAGCTACATGGTAAAACAGTAGTGTGTAGTTCCAGTAGTTAGCTACATGGTAAAACAGTAGTGTGTAGTTCCAGTAGTTAGCTACACCGCTACATGGTAAAACAGTAGTGTGTAGTTACAGTAGTTAGCTACATGGTAAAACAGTAGTGTGTTGTTTCAGTAGTTAGCTACACCTCTACAAACAGTAGTGTGTAGTTCCAGTAGTTAGCTACACCGCTACAGGGTAAAACAGTAGTGTGTAGTTCCAGCAGTTAGCTACACCGCTACATGGTATAACAGTAGTGTGTAGTTCCAGTAGTTAGCTACATGGTAAAACAGTAGTGTGTAGTTCCAGTAGTTTGCTACACCGCTACATGGTAAAACAGTAGTGTGTAGTTCCAGTAGTTAGCTACACAGCTACATGACAAAAAATAAGTATATTTGAATGTAGTTCAGCTACCACCAAGCTACTGCAAAATGTAGTTAAATGACTAGTTGAACAACATGTAGTTCACTACTCCCGAACACTGAACACTCACGCACCAGCGCACACACACACAATATATGTTTGGTCATTGAAAACCCCACTCTCATCATTGACGGCCATTAGAGAGAGAGAGAGAGCTGATAGTGTAGCTCGGTCTTGATCCTGCCCTATTATCAAGACCCATAACAGAGCACACAGAGTTATGGCCCCCCTCTCCCTCTTCCTCCAAAGCTCCCTCTTCCTCTCCCTCTTCCTCTTCCTCCATACCTCCCTCTTCCTCTTCCTCCATACCTCCCTCTTCCTCTTCCTCCATACCTCCCTCTTCCTCTTCCTCCATACCTCCCTCTTCCTCTTCCTCCATACCTCCCTCTTCCTCTCCCTCTTCCTCTTTCTCCATACCTCCCTCTTCCTCTTCCTCCATACCTCCCTCTTCCTCTCCCTCTTCCTCTTTCTCCATACCTCCCTCTTCCTCTCCCTCTTCCTCCATACCTCCCTCTTCCTCTTCCTCCATACCTCCCTCTTCCTCTTTCTCCATACCTCCCTCTTCCTCTCCCTCTTCCTCTTTCTCCATACCTCCCTCTTCCTCTTCCTCTTTCTCCATACCTCCCTCTTCCTCTTCCTCCATACCTCCCTCTTCCTCTCCCTCTTCCTCTTTCTCCATACCTCCCTCTTCCTCTTCCTCCATACCTCCCTCTCCCTCTCCCTCTTCCTCTTTCTCCATACCTCCCTCTTCCTCTCCCTCTTCCTCTTCCTCCATACCTCCCTCTCCCTCTTCCTCTTTCTCCATACCTCCCTCTTCCTCTCCCTCTTCCTCTTCCTGTTCCCTCTTCCTCTTCCTCTTTCTCCATACCTCCCTCTCCCTCTTCCTCTTTCTCCATACCTCCCTCTTCCTCTTCCTCTTCCTCTTTCTCCATACCTCCCTCTCCCTCTTCCTCTTCCTCTTTCTCCATACCTCCCTCTTCCTCTTTCTCCATACCTCCCTCTTCCTCTCCCTCTTCCTCCATACCTTCCTCTTCCTCTTTCTCCATACCTCCCTCTTCCTCTCCCTCTTCCTCTTCCTCCATACCTCCCTCTTCCTCTTCCTCCATACCTCCCTCTTCCTCTCCCTCTTCCTCCAACCTCCCTCTTCCTCTCCCTCTTCCTCCATACCTTCCTCTTCCTCCATACCTCCCTCTTCCTCTTTCTCTATACCTCCCTCTTCCTCTTTCTCCATACCTCCCTCTTCCTCTCCCTCTTCCTCTTTCTCCATACCTCCCTCTTCCTCTTCCTCTTTCTCCATACCTCCCTCTTCCTCTTCCTCTTTCTCCATACCTCCCTCTTCCTCTCCTCTTCCTCTTCCTCCATACCTCCCTCTTCCTCTCCCTCTTCCTCTTTCTCCATACCTCCCTCTTCCTCTTCCTCCATACCTCCCTCTTCCTCTCCCTCTTCCTCTTTCTCCATACCTCCCTCTTCCGCTCCCTCTTCCTCCATACCTTCCTCTTCCTCTTTCTCCATACCTCCCTCTTCCTCTCCCTCTTCCTCTTCCTCCATACCTCCCTCTTCCTCTTCCTCCATACCTCCCTCTTCCTCTCCCTCTTCCTCCATACCTCCCTCTTTCTCCCTCTTCCTCCATACCTCCCTCTTCCTCTCCCTCTTCCTCTTCCTCCATACCTCCCTCTTCCTCTTTCTCTATACCTCCCTCTTCCTCTTTCTCCATACCTCCCTCTTCCTCTCCCTCTCCCTCTTCCTCCATACCTCCCTCTTCCTCTTCCTCTCCCTCTTCCTCCATACCTCCCTCTTCCTCTTCCTCCATACCTCCCTCTTCCTCCATACCTCCCTCTTCCTCTTCCTCCATACCTCCCTCTTCCTCTCCCTCCCTTCACCAGGTCATTTCAAAGCACCGGCTGTGTTCATCGCTCTCCTCTCTAGTTCCATTACTAATGGGGGAAATAGGCAGCCATGATTTTCTTCTAAAGAACAAATCACTTTAATTAGGGTCACTGTCACCCTGCCGAGGTAAAGATCCTCCCTGTTCTCTGTTCTCTGTTCTTGTTTGCTGGGTAAAAAATATTAATTAAATTGGTTGCTAATTAACCTTGTGTCCGTTTAACATAAATATGTCTCCATGAATTTAAATGTCTGCCATGACATGGGATTGGAGGGCTGGATGCTTGAGGGATTGGAGGCTTGGGAGGTTAGAGGCTTGGGAGATTGGAGGGTTGGAGGCTTGGGGGATTAGATGCTTGAGGGATTGGAGGGTTGGGATATTGGAAGGTTGGAGGCTTGGGGGATTGGAGGGTTGGAGTCTTGGGGGATTAGATGCTTGAGGGATTGGAGGGTTCGGATATTGGAAGGTTGGAGGCTTGGGGGATTGGAGGGTTGGAGGCTTGGGAGATTGGAGGGTTGGAGGCTTGGGGGATTAGATGCTTGAGGGATTGGAGGGTTGGGATATTGGAAGGTTGGAGGCTTGGGGGATTGGAGGCTTGGGAGATTGGAGGGCTGGAGGCTTGGGAGATTGGAGGGCTGGAGGCTTGGGAGATTGGAGG
Organism: Oncorhynchus tshawytscha; assembly: GCF_018296145.1. Classification (NCBI taxonomy): domain Eukaryota; kingdom Metazoa; phylum Chordata; class Actinopteri; order Salmoniformes; family Salmonidae; genus Oncorhynchus; species Oncorhynchus tshawytscha. The sequence goes on from NW_024609656.1 coordinate 196,432, forward strand.
CTTGATGGATTGGAGGCTTGGGGGATTGGAGGCTGGAGGTCGTGGACCAGCAGTTTTTATTGTTACAATCTTGACAGGAATGCCCAATGCTGTATGGTGATTGGTTCTTATCTTTTCTAGAAATCTAGCCAATCAAAACGTCCAGTCAAGATGTTACCGTATGATTAGAGATGGGAGATTAAGATGGCAGGATGTAACATTTCAAAGGATTTCAGGGGGTATTTCTAGACGTGGATATGAATAAATTAAGTCTCTTATCAGACTGATGATATCAAACAGGGCTGACACACGCAGCAGAAGAAACTAACCTCTCACGCTCGCTCCAAAACCTTTGCATTATGCACGCTTATAAAAAAAACTAAGGTTGTGTCCCACATAGTTCCCTGTTCCCTATATAGTGCACTACTTTAGACCAGGACCCATATGACCCATGTGATGGTCATGAAGGTGATACATGACATTAGAATATATCAAAGGGACTCCATGAAGGTGGAAGCACAAATCATTCACAGCCCCTCAGCAGGTCGGGCCAATAGTCTGAGACGCAGAGAAGAAAGGAGGCCATTTTGGGGTGGATAATGACATGCTGGTAAAATAGTCAATTGGCCTCAGCAGTACAGTAATTGCGGAGGCTTTCAGGCCTGCTGGCATCTCTCCTGTCAAGCATTTACAACTTTCTGTATTTCATGCTGGAGCTTATCTAATATAAAACACATGACTGGCTACTCCTGCAGCCTGGCAGCCTGGCAGCCTGCCTGTGGGATGGACTGAGACAGAGTTTGGATACTGATTCACCCTCCTGCAGCCTGGCAGCCTGGCAGCCTGCCTGTGGGATGGACTGAGACAGAGTTTGGATACTGATTCACCCTCCTGCAGCCTGGCAGCCTGCCTGTGGGATGGACTGAGACAGAGTTTGGATACTGATTCACCCTCCTGCAGCCTGGCAGCCTGCCTGTGGGATGGACTGAGACAGAGTTTGGATACTGATTCACCCTCCTGCAGCCTGGCAGCCTGCCTGTGGGATGGACTGAGACAGAGTTTGGATACTGATTCACCCTCCTGCAGCCTGGCAGCCTGGCAGCATGGCAGCATGTCAGTCTGGCTGTGGGATGGACTGAGACAGAGTTTGGATACTGATTCACCCTCCTGCAGCCTGGCAGCCTGGCAGCATGGCAGCATGGCAGCATGTCAGTCTGGCTGTGGGATGGACTGAGACAGAGTTTGGATACTGATTCACCCTCCTGCAGCCTGGCAGCCTGGCAGCATGGCTGTGGGATCGAATAAATCAATCAAATGTATTTATAAAGCCATTCTTACATCAGCTGATGTCACAAAGTGCTGTACAGAAACCCAGCCTAAAACCCCCAAACAGCAAGCAATGCAGGTGGCTGTGGGATGGACTGATACGGAGGCTGAATCCTGATTGGCCCTCCTGCAGCATGGCAGCCTGGCTGGGGGATGGACTAAGATGGAGGCTGAATCCTGATTGGACCCCCTGCAGCATGGCAGCCTGGCTGGGGGACGGACTAAGATGGAGGCTGAATCCTGATTGGACCCCCTGCAGCTTGGCTGTTTGATGGAATGAGACAGAGGCTGTATCCTGATTGCTCCTCCTCGTCACTGGCTGACTTTAGTCCCAAAAATAATGTTTAATTTAGAAAGGTGGTTCGGGAGTTAGAATAATGACATGTTTCTGTTTAATCTCTCTAAATCCCTGCAGTGATGATCATCAGAGAGGTGGATTATATGATTCTGTTTCAGATCTCTAAATCCCTGCAGTGATGATCATCAGAGAGGTGGATTATATGATTCTGTTTCAGATCTCTAAATCCCTGCAGTGATGATCATCAGAGAGGTGGATTATATGATTCTGTTTCAGATCTCTAAATCCCTGCAGTGATGATCATCAGAGAGGTGGATTATATGATTCTGTTTAAACTCTCTAAATGCAGTGATGATCATCAGAGAGGTGGATTATATGATTCTGTTTGCAGTGATGATCATCAGAGAGGTGGATTATATGATTCTGTTTAATCTCTAAATCCCTGCAGTGATGATCATCAGAGAGGTGGATTATATGATTCTGTTTAATCTCTCTAAATCCCTGCAGTGATGATCATCAGAGAGGTGGATTATATGATTCTGTTTAATCTCTCTAAATCCCTGCAGTGATGATCATCAGAGAGGTGGATTATATGATTCTGTTTAAACTCTCTAAATCCCTGCAGTGATGATCATCAGAGAGGTGGATTATATGATTCTGTTTAATCTCTCTAAATCCCTGCAGTGATGATCATCAGAGAGGTGGATTATATGATTCTGTTTAATCTCTCTAAATCCCTGCAGTGATGATCATCAGAGAGGTGGATTATATGATTCTGTTTAATCTCTCTAAATCCCTGCAGTGATGATCATCAGAGAGGTGGATTATATGATTCTGTTTCAGATCTCTAAATCCCTGCAGTGATGATCATCAGAGAGGTGGATTATATGATTCTGTTTAATCTCTCTAAATCCCTGCAGTGATGATCATCAGAGAGGTGGATTATATGATTCTGTTTAATCTCTCTAAATCCCTGCAGTGATGATCATCAGAGAGGTGGATTATATGATTCTGTTTCAGATCTCTAAATCCCTGCAGTGATGATCATCAGAGAGGTGGATTATATGATTCTGTTTAATCTCTCTAAATCCCTGCAGTGATGATCATCAGAGAGGTGGATTATATGATTCTGTTTCAGATCTCTAAATCCCTGCAGTGATGATCATCAGAGAGGTGGATTATATGATTCTGTTTCAGATCTCTAAATCCCTGCAGTGATGATCATCAGAGAGGTGGATTATATGATTCTGTTTAATCTCTCTAAATCCCTGCAGTGATGATCATCAGAGAGGTGGATTATATGATTCTGTTTAATCTCTCTAAATCCCTGCAGTGATGATCATCAGAGAGGTGGATTATATAACATGGGTTGTTGCACCCGCGGTGAACGACTCTAAACTAAACTGACAACCACATGCACTTGTATGAGCAACATACAGTCTGCTCTCACTGGTTCTGATAATACCATGTTATCCTGCAGAACCCAACTGTACTGTGGGAACACACTGGTTCTGATACTACCATGTTATCCTGCAGAACCCAACTGTACTGTGGGAACACAATAGTTCTGATACTACCATGTTATCCTGCAGAACCCAACTGTACTGTGGGAACACACTGGTTCTGATACTACCATGTTATCCTGCAGAACCCAACTGTACTGTGGGAACACACTGGTTCTGATACTACCATGTTATCCTGCAGAACCCAACTGTACTGTGGGAACACACTGGTTCTGATACTACCATGTTATCCTGCAGAACCCAACTGTGGGGTTAACTGCCTTGATCAGGGACAGAACAACAGATTTTTTACCTTATCAGCTCAGGAATTCGATTCAGCAACCTTTCGGTTACTAGACCAAAGCTCTAACCACTAGGCTATCTGCCTCTAACCACTAGGCTATCTGCCTCTAACCACTAGGCTACCTGCCTCTAACCACTAGGCTACCTGCCTCTAACCACTAGGCTACCCCACCTCTAACCACTAGGCTACCTGCCTCTAACCACTAGGCTACCCACCTCTAACCACTAGGCTACCTGCCTCTAACCACTAGGCTACCTGCCTCTAACCACTAGGCTACCTGCCTCTAACCACTAGGCTACCTGCCTCTAACCACTAGGCTACCTGCCTCTAACCACTAGGCTACCTGCCTCTAACCACTAGGCTATCCTGCCTCTAACCACTAGGCTACCTGCCTCTAACCACTAGACTACCTGCCTTTAACCACTAGGCTACCTGCCTCTAACCACTAGGCTACCTGCCTCTAACCACTAGGCTACCTGCCTCTAACCACTAGGCTACCTGCCTCTAACCACTAGGCTACCTGCCTCCCCTACTGAGTGGGTGTATCCTTGGAATTTCTTAATGTGGGTCCAAAATGACAACCTAAACCCTATATAATCCCTATGGGCCATGACATGCCCTGCCCTGCCCTGCCCTGTCCTGTCCTGTCCTGCCCTGTCCTGCCCTGTTCTGTCCTGTCCTGCTCTGTCCTGCTCTGTCCTGTCCTGCCCTGTCCTGTCCTGCCCTGTCATGTCCTTTCCTGCCCTGTCCTGCCCTGTCCTGTCCTGCCCTGTCCTGTCCTGCCCTGTTCTGTCCTATCCTGTTCTGTCCTGTCCTGTCCTGCCCTGCCCTGTCCTGCCCTGTTCTGTCCTGTCCTGTCCTGTCCTGCTCTGTCCTGTCCTGCCCTGTTTCTCCTGCCCTGCCCTGTCCTGTTCTTCTGTTCTATCCTGTTCTGTCCTGTTCTGTCCTGCCCTGTCCTGTCCTATCCTGTTCTGTCCTGTTCTGTCCTGCCCTGTCCTGTCCTATCCTGTTCTGTCCTGTTCTGTCCTGCCCTGTCCTGTCCTGTCCTGTTCTGTCCTGTCCTGCCCTGTCCTGTCCTATCCTGTTCTGTCCTGTTCTGTCCTGCCCTGCCCTGTCCTGTCCTGTGTTTCACTGAGCTGGCAGGACTCACCCAGAACATGGTCATGTAAACCCTATAACAATAATCATTCTGCCGTGCAGTAGTCCCCAATGGCACCCTTCTTTTGATCAGGGCCAATAGGGCTCAGGTCAAAAGTAGTGCACTATATAGGGATTAGGGTGCCATTTGGGATGTAGACTCAGGTCTAAAGTAGTGCACTATGTAGGGAATAGGGTGCCATTTGGAATATGGGCTCAGGTCTAAAGAAGTGCACTATGTAGGGAATAGGGTGCCATTTGGAATATGGACTCAGGTCTAAAGTAGTGCACTATATAGGGATTAGGGTGCCATTTGGGATGTAGACTCAGGTCTAAAGTAGTGCACTATGTAGGGAATAGGGTGCCATTTGGAATATGGGCTCAGGTCTAAAGAAGTGCACTATGTAGGGAATAGGGTGCCATTTGGAATATGGACTCAGGTCTAAAGTAGTGCACTATGTAGGGAATAGGGTGCCATTTGGAATATGGACTCAGGTCTAAAGAAGTGCACTATGTAGGGAATAGGGTGCCCTTTGGGATATGGACTCTGGTCTAAAGTAGTGCACTATGTAGGGAATAGGGTGCCATTTGGGATGCATACCCAGGTTGAGTTCAGTTCTGCCTTCTAATGAATATCCCTCAGTCCTCTAAAACATTGCCTGTGTCCCAAAAGCATCCTACAAGTGTGAAATTCTCCCTGTTCATCTCAACAAAGAGTGAGATGAGCTGCATTATGATGCCTATAGATCAGCTATCAGTTATCACAGCAGAGTTAATCAGAGAGTGAGATGAGCAGCATTATGATGCCTATAGATCAGCTATCGGTTATCACAACAGAGTTAATCAGAGAGTGAGATGAGCAGAATTATGATGCCCATAGATCAGCTATCAGCTATCACAGCAGAGTTAATCAGAGAGTGAGATGAGCTACAATATGATGCCCATAGATCAGCTATCAGCTATCACAACAGAGTTAATCAGAGAGTGAGATGAGCTACAATATGATGCCCATAGATCAGCTATCAGCTATCACAGCAGAGTTAATCAGAGAGTGAGATGAGCTACAATATGATGCCCATAGATCAGCTATCAGCTATCACAACAGAGTTAATCAGAGAGTGAGATGAGCTACAATATGATGCCCATAGATCAGCTATCAGCTATCACAACAGAGTTAATCAGAGAGTGAGATGAGCTACAATATGATGCCCATAGATCAGCTATCAGCTATCACAGCAGAGTTAATCAGAGAGTGAGATGAGCTACAATATGATGCCCATAGATCAGCTATCAGCTATCACAGCAGAGTTAATCAGAGAGTGAGATGAGCTACAATATGATGCCCATAGATCAGCTATCAGCTATCACAACAGAGTTAATCAGAGAGTGAGATGAGCTACAATATGATGCCCATAGATCAGCTATCACAGCAGAGTTAATCAGAGAGTGAAATGAGCTACAATATGATGCCCATAGACCAGCTATCAGCTATCACAGCAGAGTTAATCAGAGAGTGAGATGAGCTACAATATGATGCCCATAGATCAGCTATCAGCTATCACAGCAGAGTTAATCAGAGAGTGAGATGAGCTACAATATGATGCCCATAGATCAGCTATCAGCTATCACAGCAGAGTTAATCAGAGAGTGAGATGAGCTACAATATGATGCCCATAGATCAGCTATCAGCTATCACAACAGAGTTAATCAGAGAGTGAGATGAGCTACAATATGATGCCCATAGATCAGCTATCAGCTATCACAGCAGAGTTAATCAGAGAGTGAGATGAGCTACAATATGATGCCCATAGATCAGCTATCAGCTATCACAGCAGAGTTAATCAGAGAGTGAGATGAGCTACAATATGATGCCCATAGATCAGCTATCAGCTATCACAGCAGAGTTAATCAGAGAGTGAGATGAGCTACAATATGATGCCCATAGATCAGCTATCAGCTATCACAGCAGAGTTAATCAGAGAGTGAGATGAGCTACAATATGATGCCCATAGATCAGCTATCAGCTATCACAGCAGAGTTAATCAGAGAGATGAGCTACAATATGATGCCCATAGATCAGCTATCGGCTATCACAGCAGAGTTAATCAGAGAGTGAGATGAGCTACAATATGATGCCCATAGATCAGCTATCAGCTATCACAGCAGAGTTAATCAGAGAGTGAGATGAGCTACAATATGATGCCCATAGATCAGCTATCAGCTATCACAACAGAGTTAATCAGAGAGTGAGATGAGCTACAATATGATGCCCATAGATCAGCTATCGGCTATCACAGCAGAGTTAATCAGAGAGTGAGATGAGCTACAATATGATGCCCATAGATCAGCTATCACAGCAGAGTTAATCAGAGAGTGAGATGAGCTACAATATGATGCCCATAGATCAGCTATCAGCTATCACAGCAGAGTTAATCAGAGAGTGAGATGAGCTACAATATGATGCCCATAGATCAGCTATCAGCTATCACAGCAGAGTTAATCAGAGAGTGAGATGAGCTACAATATGATGCCCATAGATCAGCTATCAGCTATCACAGCAGAGTTAATCAGAGAGTGAGATGAGCTACAATATGATGCCCATAGATCAGCTATCAGCTATCACAGCAGAGTTAATCAAGGGGAATGTTTATCATGTTGGGTTATGCATAAATCTAAGTTGAACTTGTTTCAGAGAATAGTGGCCTACAGACAAATATTATTCACTTCTATTTCTCTACCTTTTTGTTTGGAGCAAACCACTATCCAATCTCCAACTCGGGGCAATTACCAAATATAATACGATACCTTTTCAACAAGAGAGCAAATATGTTCCAAAAACAATTTTCACTTTGTCACTCAGCACCGACAGACTGACGTTTGCATTTCTGGAGGGAGGGAGGGAGGGAGAGACAGAGAGAGAGAGGAGAGAGAGAGAGAGAGAGAGAGAGAGAGAGAGAGAGAGACAGAGAGAGACAGAGAGAGACAGAGAGAGAGAGAGACACAGAGAGAGAGAGACAGAGAGAGAGAGAGAAACTGGGGAACAGTTAATAGGATTTAAAAATGGGATTTAGTATTTTGCATTTCCCTCTCCAACAATTTGGGTGAATATACAATGCGATTCAAGCTTGGTTCTTTATGAGTTCCCTGGGATCTGGTGCCAGCTATTTGGCCCGGTGACGACCAGCATGGCACGAGTCACACCCATCAGCTACGTCATGCCCACTAGAAGGGAGGGAATGGGGCCATTTACAGAGAGGAGGAGGGTCCACTGACTCTAATGCCAACCTCACATGTGCCATCTTGTGCTACCGCCACTATCAACCATGACAGCAACAACAACAAGATATTGGTAGAAGATTGACGTAACTTTCCACAATGTATCTGTTGAAATGCTACATGTAGAAAGATATTTCGTCTGTTACGGCATAAAATGTGGACCGTTGGGCCGTCCAACAGAGATTTGGGGGACACTGGAACGTCACTGAAAGATTGTCATCCCTCTGAGGATCAGAGAGGGAACTCTCTCCAGCCCGGACGGTAAACTAATCATCCCTTCATCTTGAGTTGGCACTAAAATAGGATGTTATTTTTCCTCTGTACTCTTGTTTTTCTCCAGCAGACAGACGCTGAATCAAAGTGTTTGGTCCCTCCCTTCAACCCTGTGTTAAGGTGGAAAGAGCTTTGATTACTTCTCTTATAGGACTGTTTTTTTTTTAAAAGAGCTCAGATCTAAAACTGACAAAACAGGTTTTTGAAAATCCCATGGATTGAAGTAACAGGAACACCTTAACTGTGAAGTATTGCACTTTATATCCTGAATGCTGATTGGTTGAAACCGTTGTCTAAGTCTATGATGTTAAAATGCCTATTTACTCTGTTGCATCTGACTGCTGCAATCGACTGTCTCATCAGCCCAGCCAGGCAATTTATGAACTTGATCTCCACTATAGAAACCATCTAGACATTATCTCCTGACTGATGTCTTGAGATGTTGCTTCAATATATCCACATCATTTTCCTGCC
>NW_024609656.1:207500-257500 GCF_018296145.1 Oncorhynchus tshawytscha
TTCCTGTATACAGAGGAGAAGAGCACGGCTGGTCATTCTCTGTGAGCTAGCTTCCTGTACACAGAGGAGAAGAGCACGGCTGGTCATTCTCTGTGAGCTAGCTTCCTGTTTACAGAGGAGAAGAGCACGGCTGGTCATTCTCTGTGAGCTAGCTTCCTGTTTACAGAGGAGAAGAGCACGGCTGGTCATTCTCTGTGAGCTAGCTTCCTGTTTACAGAGGAGAAGAGCACGGCTGGTCATTCTCTGTGAGCTAGCTTCCTGTTTACAGAGGAGAGGAGCACGGCTGGTCATTCTCTGTGAGCTAGCTTCCTGTTTACAGAGGAGAGGAGCACAGCTGGTCATTCTCTGTGAGCTACCCTCTCCCCGTCAGGAGGCCCAGGCAGGACCAAACAGGACCCCTCTCCCCGTCAGGAAGCCCAGGCAGGACCAAACAGGACCCCTCTCCCCGTCAGGAGGCCCAGGCAGGACCAAACAGAACCCCTCTCCCCGTCAGGAGGCCCAGGCAGGACCAAACAGAACCCCTCTCCCCGTCAGGAGGCCCAGGCAGGACCAAACAGAACCCCTCTCCCCGTCAGGAGGCCCAGGCAGGACCAAACAGAACCCCTCTCCCCGTCAGGAAGCCCAGGCAGGACCAAACAGAACCCCTCTCCCCGTCAGGAGGCCCAGGCAGGACCAAACAGAACCCCTCTCCCCGTCAGGAGGCCCAGGCAGGACCAAACAGAACCCCTCTCCCCGTCAGGAGGCCCAGGCAGGACCAAACAGAACCCCTCTCCCCGTCAGGAGGCCCAGGCAGGACCAAACAGAACCCCTCTCCCCGTCAGGAGGCCCAGGCAGGACCAAACAGAACCCCTCTCCCCGTCAGGAGGCCCAGGCAGGACCAAACATAACCCCTCTCCCCGTCAGGAAGCCCAGGCAGGACCAAACAGAACCCCTCTCCCCGTCAGGAGGCCCAGGCAGGACCAAACAGAACCCCTCTCCCCGTCAGGAGGCCCAGGCAGGACCAAACAGGACCCCTCTCCCCGTCAGGAGGCCCAGGCAGGACCAAACAGAACCCCTCTCCCCGTCAGGAGGCCCAGGCAGGACCAAACAGAACCCCTCTCCCCGTCAGGAGGCCCAGGCAGGACCAAACAGAACCCCTCTCCCCGTCAGGAAGCCCAGGCAGGACCAAACAGAACCCCTCTCCCCGTCAGGAGGCCCAGGCAGGACCAAACAGAACCCCTCTCCCCGTCAGGAGGCCCAGGCAGGACCAAACAGGACCCCTCTCCCCGTCAGGAGGCCCAGGCAGGACCAAACAGAACCCCTCTCCCCGTCAGGAAGCCCAGGCAGGACCAAACAGAACCCCTCTCCCCGTCAGGAGGCCCAGGCAGGACCAAACAGAACCCCTCTCCCCGTCAGGAAGCCCAGGCAGGACCAAACAGAACCCCTCTCCCCGTCAGGAGGCCCAGGCAGGACCAAACAGAACCCCTCTCCCCTACGGAGGCCCAGGCAGGACCAAACAGAACCCCCTCTCCCCTACGGAGGCCCAGGCAGGACCAAACAGAACCCCTCTCCCCTACGGAGGCCCAGGCAGGACCAAACAGAACCCCTCTCCCCTACGGAGGCCCAGGCAGGACCAAACAGAACCCCTCTCCCCTACGGAGGCCCAGGCAGGACCAAACAGAACCCCTCTCCCCTACGGAGGCCCAGGCAGGACCAAACAGAACCCCTCTCCCCTACGGAGGCCCAGGCAGGACCAAACAGAACCCCTCTCCCCTACGGAGGCCCAGGCAGGACCAAACAGGCCCTACGGAGGCCCAGGCAGGACCAAACAGAACCCCTCTCCCCTACGGAGGCCCAGGCAGGACCAAACAGAACCCCTCTCCCCTACGGAGGCCCAGGCAGGACCAAACAGAACCCCTCTCCCCTACGGAGGCCCAGGCAGCACCAAACAGAACCCCTCTCCCCTACGGAGGCCCAGGCAGGACCAAACAGAACCCCTCTCCCCTACGGAGGCCCAGGCAGGACCAAACAGAACCCCTCTCCCCTACGGAGGCCCAGGCAGCACCAAACAGAACCCCTCTCCCCTACGGAGGCCCAGGCAGGACCAAACAGAACCCCTCTCCCCTACGGAGGCCCAGGCAGGACCAAACAGAATCCCTCTCCACTACGAAGGCCCAGGTAGGACCAAACAGAACCCCTCTCCCCTACGGAGACCAGACCTAGAGACTAGACCTAGAGACCAGACTAGACCTAGAGACCAGAACTAGAGACCCAGGCCTAGAGACCAGGCCTAGAGACCAGACCAGACCTAGAGACCAGACCTAGAGACCAGACCGAGAGACCAGACCTAGAGACCAGACCTAGAGACCAGACCTAGAGACCAGACCTAGAGACCAGACCTAGAGACCAGACCTAGAGACCAGACCTAGAGGCCAGACCTGGAGACCAGACCTAGAGGCCAGACCTGGAGACCAGACCTAGAGGCCAGACCTAGAGACCAAACCAGACCTAGAGACCAGACTTAGAGACCAGACCAGACCTAGAGACCAGGCCAGACCTAGAGACCAGACCTAGAGACCAGACCTAGAGACCAGACCTAGTCATCTGTGTTTGTCTCTAGGTCATCTGTGTTTGTCTGTAGGTCATCTGTGTTTGTCTCTAGGTCATATGTGTTTGTCTCTAGGTCATCTGTGTTTGTCTGTAGGTAATGTGTGTTTGTCTCTAGGTCATCTGTGTTTGTCTCTAGGTCATATGTGTTTGTCTCTAGGTCATCTGTGTTTGTCTCTAGGTCATATGTAGGGGCGGCAGGTAGCCTAGTGGTTAGAGCGTTGGACTAGTAACTGAAAGTTGCTAGATTGAATCCCGAGCTGACAAGGTAAAAATCTGTCGTTTTGCCCCTGAACAAGGCAGTTAACCCACTGTTCCTAGGCCGTCATTGTAAATAAGAATTTGTTCTTAACTGACTTGCCTTGTTCAATGTATAACCTTTATTTAACCAGGCAAGTCAGTTAGGAACAAATTCTTACGTATATCCCAACCCACTGAAAGGCCACTGACAACCCACTGACAGCCCACTAACAACCCAATAACAACCCACTAACAACCAACTGACAGCCCACTGACAGCCCACTGACAACCCCACTGACAACCCACTGACAGGCCACTGACAACCCACTGACAGCCCTCTGACAGGCCACTGACAGCCCACTGACAACCCAATTACAACCACTGACAGCCCACTGACAACCCACTGACAACCTAATGACAACCACTGACAGCCCACTGACAACCCACTGACAGGCCACTGACAAACCACTGACAACCCACTGACAGCCCACTGACAACCCACTGACAACCCACTAACAACCCACTGACAGGCCACTGACAGGCCACTGACAGCCCACTGACAGGCCACTGACAACTCACTGACAACCCACTGACAGCCCACTGATAACTCACTAACAACCTACTGACAGCCCACTGACAGCCCACAGACAGCCCACTAACAACTCAGGAACAATCCACTGACAGCCCACAGACAACTCACTAACAACCCACTGACAGCCCACTGATAACTCACTAACAACCTACTGACAGCCCACTGACAGCCCACAGACAGCCCACTAACAACTCAGGAACAATCCACTGACAGCCCACAGACAACTCACTAACAACCCACCAACAACTCAGTAACAACCCACTGACAACCCACTGACAACTCACTTGTTCGTCCAGTATGATTTGAGAGGTCTAGCGTTGTTTGTCCAGTATGATTTGAGAGGTCTAGCGTTGTTTGTCCAGTATGATTTGAGAGGTCTACCGTTGTTCATCCAGTATGATTTGAGAGGTCTAGCGTTGTTTGTCCAGTATGATTTGAGAGGTCTACCGTTGTTTGTCCAGTATGATTTGAGAGGTCTAGCGTTGTTTGTCCAGTATGATTTGAGAGGTCTACCGTTGTTTGTCCAGTATGATTTGAGAGGCCCAGCGTTGTTCGTCAAGTATGATTTGAGAGGCTTTGAGAGGCTCTCTTTGGGAGAAACAGGAACAACAAGAGATCCCAAACTGCTTAACGTCTCTTTGGGAGAAACAGGAACAACAAGAGATCCCAAACTGTTTAACGTCTCTTTGGGAGAAACAGGAACAACAAGGGATCCCAAACTGTTTAACGTCTCTTTGGGAGAAACAGGAACAACAAGAGATCCCAAACTGTTTAACGTCTCTTTGGGAGAAACAGGAACTCTATAGTATAGACACCCTATTCCCTACATAGTATAGACACTCTATAGTATAGACACTCTATTCCCTACATAGTATAGACACTCTATTCCCTACATAGTATAGACACTCTATTCCCTACATAGTATAGACACCCTATAGTATAGACACTCTATTCCCTACATAGTATAGACACTCTATTCCCTACATAGTATAGACACTATATTCCCTACATAGTATAGACACCCTATTCCCTACATAGTATAGACACTATATTCCCTACATAGTATAGACACTCTATTCCCTACATAGTATAGGCACCCTATTCCCTACACAGTATAGATCCTGGACTTCCTGACAGGCCATCCCCAGGTGGTAAGGGTAGGTAACAACACATCCGCAACGCTGATCCTCAACACAGGGGCCCCTCAGGGGTGCGTGCTCAGTCCCCTCCTGTACTCCCTGTTCACTCACGGCTATAAAGCCAGGCACGAAACCAGCACCATCATTAAGTTTGCCGATGACACAACAGTGGTAGGCCTGATCACCGACAACGACGAGACAGCCTATAGGGAGGAGGTCAGAGACCTGGTTGTGTGGTGCCAGGACAACAACCTCTCCCTCAATGTGATCAAGACCAAGGAGATGATTGTGGACTACAGGAAAAGGAGGACCGAGCACGCCCTCATTCTCATCCACAGGGTTGTAGTGGAGCAGGTTGAGAGCTTCAAGTTCCTTGGAGTCCACATCACCAACAAACTAACATGGTACAAGCACACCAGGACAGTCGTGAAGAGGACAACACAAAACATATTCCCCCTCAGGAGACTAAAACGTTTTGGCATGGGTCCTCAGATCCTCAAACGGTTCTACAGCTGCACCATCGAGAGCATCCTGACTGGTTGCATCACCGCCTGGTATGGCAACTGCTCCAACTCCGACCGCAAAGCACTACAGAGGGTAGTCCGTACGGCCAAGTACATCACTGGGGCCGAGCTTCCTGCCATCCAGGACCTCTATACTTGGCGGTGTCAGAGGAAGGCCAAGTACATCACTGGGGCCGAGCTTCCTGCCATCCAGGACCTCTATACCAGGCGGTGTCAGAGGAAGGCCAAGTACATCACTGGGGCCGAGCTTCCTGCCATCCAGGACCTCTGTACCAGGCGGTGTCAGAGGAAGAACCTAAAAATGGTCAAAGACTCCAGTCATAGACTGTTCTCTCTGCTACCGCACGGCAAGCGGAACCGGAGCGCCAACTCTAGATCCAAGACGCTTCCAAACAGAACATTTGTTAGATCTCCACGGACCCCTAGGGGGCCGCAGACCCCAGGTTGACTACCCCTGCTCTAAAGAAGAGGGTCCAGTCAGGGCATACCACTAGCTATCTACCTTTGGTACAACAAGTGCCAGATAAAGGCAATTAGCTATGCAAATAGGAGCTGCTACCACTCACAACGTAATATAGCTTCAGGACTGTCATCGTATACTCACTAAAGACAAGTGTGGTCAATTCCCCAGCGGACAGTGTTTCAGGTCTGCTGAACAGCACCACCCAGTGGCAGTAATGCGACACTACAAACGGAATGACAGGTATGTAAATTACACCCTGTACTTTGAGAGGCCAACTGATAATGATAGGACAGAGCACTCGCATGAAAACACATGGGAGACATGCCTGGATACATGAGAACACATGGGAGACATGCCTGACTACATGAGAACACATGGGAGACATGCCTGACTACATGAGAACACATGGGAGACATGCCTGACTACATGAGAACACATGGGAGACATGCCTGGATACATGAGAACACATGGGAGACATGCCTGATACAGAGAACACATGGGAGACATGCCTGGATACACACAACACATGGGAGACATGCCTGAATACATGAGAACATATAGGGCCAGGGTTGAACGTCTGAGTCTTTACAAGGCTAGATTATTCACCTAAATTGACACTGCAGTGAACTGACAGCATTAGGACAGAGAGAGAGAGAGGGGTGGGTGGAGAGGGGTGGGTAGAAAGGGGAGGGGGGTAGAGGGATAGAAGGACAGACAGAGTAGAAAGGCATCAAGAGAGAGAGAGAGAGAGAGAGAGAGAGAGGGATAGGAGGACAGATAGAGTAGAATGCATCAGAGAGAGAGAGAGAGAGAGAGAGAGAGAGAGGGATAGGAGGACATACAGAGTAGAATGCATCAGGAGAGAGTCGTTGAGTGTCTGTCAGTCTCCTAATGGAGAGGGGAGAAACATCAGAAGCTTCAATAACAACCCAGTCACTTTCACAGCCTCCGCATCCTGATGCTGCATCTCAGGGCCTACTGTGGGTAAAGCATGCCATCTAGTGAGGATTCTGTGTCTCCATGGAGATAGAGAGCAGAGACGGCATGCACTAAAGGTTAAGAGAGACAGAGAGAGAGAGAGAGAGAGAGAGACAGAGACAGAGAGAGAGGGAGGTAAGAGAGAGAGAGAGAGAGAGAAGTCAGGAAAACTATGCACGATGATATATAGCATACTGGATGGAGTCATTTACAACCCAACATCAGGCTTGATAGCTTTCTCTCTGGCTGGGTTTTACTGGGTTGTATTGATCTGTCTGTCTGTCTTTCTCTCTGGCTGGGTTTTACTGGGTTGTATTGATCTGTCTGTCTGTCTTTCTCTCTGGCTGGGTTTTACTGGGTTTAATTCATCTGTCTTTTTATCCGTCTATCGATCAGTCTATAGATCAGTCTATTAATCAGTCTATTGATCAGTCTATTGATCAGTCTATAGATCAGTCTATTGATCAGTCTATAGATCAGTCTATAGATCAGTCTATTAATCAGTCTATAGATCAGTCTATCGATCATAGATCAGTCTATAGATCAGTCTATCAATCTGTCTATTGATCAGTCTATAGATCAGTCTATCAATCTTGATCAGTCTATAGATCAGTCTATTGATCAGTCTATAGATCAGTCTATTGATCAGTCTATAGATCAGTCTATAGATCCGTCTATTGATCAGTCTATCAATCTGTCTATTGATCAGTCTATCAATCTGTCTATTGATCAGTCTATCGATCAGTCTATTGATCAGTCTATAGATCAGTCTATTGATCAGTCTATTGATCAGTCTATTGATCAGTCTATTGATCAGTCTATTGATCAGTCTATAGATCAGTCTATTGATCAGTCTATTGATCAGTCTATTGATCAGTCTATTGATCAGTCTATTGATCAGTCTATAGATCAGTCTATAGATCAGTCTATAGATCAGTCTATTGATCAGTCTATAGATCAGTCTATTGATCGGTATTTTGCGCTCGTTTCCCCCAAATTAGTGTCCAAGAGCAGCACATCAAGAAACAAGGATTTGAATAATTGAAATATACAGAGTTGAATTATTTAAGTGTGATAGAACAGCAGTATTAAACAAGGTTGATGTCACATTTGAATTACTCCCTTGGTATTTAGTGAAAGGTTTATCGCAAAGCATCAACAGTATTTAATGCAAGTCCTATCGTGAATCATCCAATCTAATGAGGTTTATGTGTGTCTACATGGAGATAAACTACTGCTGAGAGACAGAGAGACAGACAGAGAGAGAGAGTGAGAGAGAGAGACAGATAGAGAGACAAACAGAGAGAAAAACAGAGAGAGACAGACAGATAGAGAGACACATGTTTCCCATGCCAATAAAGCCCTTGAATTGAATTGAGACAGACAGAGAGAGAGAAAGAGAGAAACAGAGTGAGAGAGACAGATAGAGAGACAGAGACAGACAGACAGAGAGAGAGAGACAGAGAGAGAGAGGAGAGAGAGAGAGAGAGAGAGAGAGAGAGAGAGAGAGAGAGAGAGAGATAGGTAGGTAGAGGTAGAGGTAGGGAGAGAGAGAGAGAGATAGAGAGAGGTAGAGAGAAAGAGAGAGAGAGAGAGAGAGAGAGAGAGAGAGAGGTAGGTAGGTAGAGGTAGAGGTAGGGAGAGAGAGAGAGATAGAGAGAGGTAGAGGGAAGTAGAGAGAGAGAGGTAGAGGGAGACAGAGAGAGAGAGAGAGAGAGAGAGGTAGGTAGGTAGAGGTAGAGAGAGATACTTCAGCCTAGAGCCATGTTGCAGCTCTGAGCGGTTCTTTGTTCCTGGGATCACTGAGATGTAGGTGGCTGGGAGGACAGACGGTGACCTTTCTAGTTTGTTTCTCAAGCCAACAGGCATAATCACTACACTAGTGACAGTAGGAGGACAGGTAAATCACTACACTGGTCACAGTAGGAGGACAGGTAAATCACTACACTGGTGACAGTAGGAGGACAGGTAAATCACTACACTGGTGACAGTAGGAGGACAGGCAAAATCACTACACTGGTGACAGTAGGAGGACTGGTAAATCACTAGACCAGTGACAGTAGGAGGACAGGTAAATAACTACACTGGTGACAGTAGGAGGACAGGTAAATCACTACACTGGTGACAGTAGGAGGACAGGTAAATCACTACACTGGTGACAGTAGGAGGACAGGTAAATCACTACACTGGTGACAGTAGGAGGACAGGCAAAATCACTACACTGGTGACAGTAGGAGGACAGGTAAATCACTACACTGGTGACAGTAGGAGGACAGGTAAATCACTACACTGGTGACAGTAGGAGGACAGGTAAATCACTAGACCAGTGACAGTAGGAGGACAGGTAAATCACTACACTGGTGACAGTAGGAGGACAGGTAAATCACTACACTGGTGACAGTAGGAGGACAGGTAAATCACTACACTGGTGACAGTAGGAGAAAAGGTAAATCACTACACTGGTGACAGTAAGAGGACAGGTAAATCACTACACTGGTGACAGTAGGAGGACTGGTAAATCACTAGACCAGTGACAGTAGGAGGACAGGTAAATCACTACACTGGTGACAGTAGGAGGACAGGTAAATCACTACACTGGTGACAGTAGGAGGACAGGCAAAATCACTACACTGGTGACAGTAGGAGGACAGGTAAATCACTAGACCAGTGACAGTAGGAGGACAGGTAAATCACTACACTGGTGACAGTAGGAGGACAGGTAAATCACTACACTGGTGACAGTAGGAGGACAGGTAAATCACTAGACCAGTGACAGTAGGAGGACAGGTAAATCACTAGACCAGTGACAGTAGGAGGACAGGTAAATCACTACACTGGTGACAGTAGGAGGACAGGTAAATAACGTTATCAGAGGGAAGTGAGGATAGAGGATGTGAGGAATGGAGGACAGATGAGTGGAGAACGAGCCACAGGCTACGTAGAGAAACCAGGAAGTGAGTTTCCCTGAGAGAGAATGTCTGTGTAGTCATGTCCTCAGTCAGCAGGTGGCAGTGTTCAGTCCGCTGGTAGAATATAGAATAGACTGTCCAATGTAAAATGTTACACTGGAAACAGAATGGTTGTTTCTGCTGTCATCAACACTATTGGATAAAGGAGGAATTAGAACTGATAAAACGCTCCTCTCCTGTTCCAGCCAGCTGGGATCTATACTCTCCTGTTCCAGCCAGCTGGGATCTATACTCTCCTGTTCCAGCCAGCTGGGATCTATACTCTCCTGTTCCAGCCAGCTGGGATCTATACTCTCCTGTTCCAGCCAGCTGGGATCTATACTCTCCTGTTCCAGCCAGCTGGGATCTATACTCTCCTGTTCCAGCCAGCTGGGATCTATACTCTCCTGTTCCAGCCAGCTGGGATCTATACTCCTGTTCCAGCCAGCTGGGATCTATACTCTCCTGTTCCAGCCAGCTGGGATCTATACTCTCCTGTTCCAGCCAGCTGGGATCTATACTCTCCTGTTCCAGCCAGCTGGGATCTATACTCTCCTGTTCCAGCCAGCTGGGATCTATACTCTCCTGTTCCAGCCAGCTGGGATCTATACTCTCCTGCCAAACGGCAGGTTATTCCAACAACACACACACACAGACACAGACACACACACACACAGACACAGACACACAGAGGGAAGTAAGGATAGAGGACAGGGAACACACACACACACGCCACGCACGAGCGCACACACACAGGCACACACACACACACGTGCGTAAAACGTCGTCATGTCCTCAGTCAGCAGGTGGCGCACACGTCCGCACACGTCCAACACACGTTACACTGGAAACGCACGCTGCTGTCATCAACACACACACACGCACACACACACACACGTTCCAGCACACACACACACACACACACAGCCAGCATCACACACACACCACAAACACACACACACAGCCAGCACACACTCCAGCCAGCTGGGATCACACTCACCACCAGCCAGCACACACACACACACACACAGCAAACACACTGTTCCAGCCACACAAACACACAGACACAGCCAGCTGGGACACACACACACTGTTCCACAGCTGGGACTATACTCAACACAGCCACACACACACACACACACAGCCACACACACACACTGTTCCAGCCAGCTGGGACACACACACCACCAGCACACACTACACACTGTTCCAGCCACACACACACACACACACACACAGCACAGCTGGGACACACACACACACACACACACACTGTTCACACACACACACAACACACACACACACAAACACACAGACACAGACACACACACACACACCACACACAACTGTTCCAGCCACACACACACACCACACACACACACACCACAAACACACACACACACACACACCACAAACACACACACACACACAAACACACACACACACACACAAACACACAGACACAAACACACACACACACACACACACACACACACACACACACACACACACACACACACACACACACACACACACACACAACACACACACACACACACACACACACACACACACACACACACACACACACACACACACTCCACGGCAACAAAAGAGCATTTTCCATTTGTTCCATTTCAAGCCCGGCGAGGGTCTGGACCCGCTGGGATTAAAAGAAGGAAAGTGTTCCCAGAGCCAGTAAGGAAACTCTCAGCTGCAGTGCCACTATCCCACCCAGAGAACACATTATCTCTAGGGATGGAAAGAGCTTAGTCAGACAGAGACAGAAGAGATAAACAGAGAGGTATGTGGGGAGAAAGAGAGAGAGAGAGAGAGAGAGAGAGAGAGAGAGAGAGATAGAGAGAGAGAGAAGAGAGAGATGGGGAGAAAGAAAGAGAGAGAAAGAGTGAGCGGTGGGGGAGAGAGAGAGGTGGGGAGAGAGAGAGAGAGAGAGGAGAGAGAGAGAGAGAGAGAGAGAAGAGGTGGGAGAAAGAGAGAGAGAGATGGGGAGAAAGAAAGAGAGAGAAAGAGAAAGGGGGAGAGAGAGGTGGGGAGAGAGAGAGAGAGAGAGAGAGAGGAGAGAGAGAGAGAGAAAGAGAGAGAGGTGGGGGGAGGAGAGAGAGAGAGAGGGTGGGGAGAGAGTGAGAGGTGGGGGAGAGAGAGAGGTGGGGGGGAGAGAGAGAGGTGGGGGAGAGAGAGAGGTGGGGAGAGAGTGAGAGGTGGGGAGAGAGTGAGAGGATGTATGGAGGATAGAGATAGAAGTTATTTGCAGGTCTTTAATAGAGGGAATTATAACAGCACCCACGTTGTGGCAGGGTGCCAAGCAGCAAACTACAATCCCCCAAACCCTACTCTACACACACACACAGACACACACACACACACACACACACACACACACACACAGACACACACACACACACACGCCCAGCGCTTTACAATCACCCCCAATCCAACACTACTCTACCATACCTCACACACACACACACACACACACACACACACACACACACACGGCCCAGCGCTTTACAATCACCCCCAACCCAGCCCTACTCTACCATACCTCACACACACACACACACACACAGACACACACACACACACAGACACACACACACACACACAGACACACACACACACACACAGAGACACACACACACACACACACATAATGTAATGTCTACACTTCCACCAAACCTCACTAGAGCATCCAATCTGTTCCTCAGAGCTGAACCAGACCAGAACCAGACGCTCTGTACAGAACCAAACACCAGAACCAGACGCTCTGTACAGAACCAAACACCAGAACCAGACGCTCTGTACAGAACCAAACACCAGAACCAGACGCTCTGTACAGAACCAAACACCAGAACCAGACGCTCTGTACAGAACCAAACACCAGAACCACACTCTACGCTCTGTAGAGAATCAAACAAATATGTTTAGAAGCACCCCCACCCCAAACATCTTCCCCCGGCTCTACCTTCCTCCCGGCTCTACCTTCCCCCGGCTCTACCTTCCCCCCGGCTCTTCCTTCCCCCCCCACCCCAAACATCTTCCCCCGGCTCTACCTTCCTCCCGGCTCTACCTTGCCCCCCGGCTCTACCTTCCCCAGGCTCTACCTTCCCCCGGCTCTACCTTCCTCCCCCGGCTCTACCTTCCCCCCTCTGCCTTCCCCCGGCTCTACCTTCCCCCGGCTCTACCTTCCTCCCGGCTCTACCTTCCCCCGGCTCAACCTTCCCCCGGCCCTACCTTCCCCCGGCTCAACCTTCCCCCGGCCCTACCTTCCCCCGGCTCTACCTTCCCCCGGCTCTACCTTCCCCCAGCCCTACCTTCCCCCGGCTCTACCTTCCCCCAGCCCTACCTTCCCCCGGCTCTACCTTCCCCCGGATCTACCTTCCTCCCGGCTCTGCCTTCCCCCGGCTCTACCTTCCCCCCGGCCATGCCTTGCAGACTAGATTGCAGACTAGATTGCAGACTAGATTGCAGACTAGATTGCAGACTTGATTGCAGACTAGATTGTAGACTAGATTGTAGACTAGATTGCAGACTAGATTGTAGACTAGATTGTAGACTAGATTGCAGACTAGATTGTAGACTAGATGGTAGACTAGATTGTAGACTAGATTGTAGACTAGATTGTAGACTAGATTGTAGACTAGATTGCAGACTAGATTGCAGACTAGATTGTAGACTAGATGGTAGACTAGATTGCAGACTAGATTGTAGACTAGATTGCAGACTAGATTGTAGACTAGATTGTAGACTAGATTGCAGACTAGATTGCAGACTAGATTGTAGACTAGATTGCAGACTAGATTGCAGACTAGATTGTAGACTAGATGGCAGACTAGATTGCAGACTCGCTATTGCATAATGGAGGGAGGGACTGTCCTCTTGTCCACTCACCACTCCACACATTAAAGCAGTCAATGAGAGTACAGCAGGGTAAAAGCTATAGCGCGTTGGTTTGGCCGCTCATCACTGAGCACTTTGCTACCAATATAATGAATGTGTCTTTAGGGAGAGAAGTGGAGAAGTGGCCCCATCACTATATGACTCAGAGACAAACACTGTGCTGACTGACCATACTGGGTAGGAAGGACTTCATTGGTACTGTCCCAAAATGACCCCTAGGCATGGAGTCTTACTCCCTATCCCCTACACTCTATTCCCTAGCCCTTACTCCCTATCCCCTATCCCCTACACCCTATTCCCTAGCTCTTACTCCCTATCCCCTAGCCCTTACACCCTTACTCCCTATCCCCTACACCCTATTCCCTAGCTCTTACTCCCTATCCCCTAGCCCTTACACCCTTACTCCCTATACCCTAGCTCTTACTCCCTATCCCCTACACCCTATTCCCTAGCTCTTACTCCCTATCCCCTAGCCCTTACACCCTTACTCCCTATCCCCTAGCTCTTACACCATATCCCTTATTCCCTACCCCCTAGCCCTTACTCCCTATCCCCTAGCCTTTACACCCTATCCCCTAGCCCTTACTCCCTATCCCCTACACCCTATCCCCTTGCCCTTACTTCCGATCCCCTACACCCTATACCCTATCCCCTACACCCTATCCCATAGCCCTTACTCCCTATACCCTACACGCTATCCCCTAGCACTTACTCCCTATCCCCTAGCCCTTACTCCCTGTCCCCTAAGTCTTATACCCTATCCCCTAACTCTTACTCCCTATCCACTAGCCCTTACACCCTATCCACCCTAGCCCTTACACCCTATCCCCTAGCTCTTACACCCTATCACCGAACTCTTACTCCGTATCCCCTAGCTCTTACTCCCTAGCCACTAGCCCTTAGCATTCTCACATAGGTGTTCCTTTTGTCCAGGTGGGAAAGGGCAGTGTGGAGTGCAATAGAGATTGCATCATCTGTGGATCTGTTGGGGCGGTATGTAAATTGGAGTGGGTCTAGGGTTTCTGGGATAATGGTGTTGATGTGAGCCATGACCAGCCTTTCAAAGCACTTCATGGCTACAGATGTGAGTGCTACGGGGCGGTAATCATTTAGAGAGGTTACCTTGGCGTTCTTGGGCACAGGGACTATGGTGGTCTGCTTGAAGCGTGTATGGTTTTACAGACTGGGTCAGGGGAGAGGTTGAACATCTCATCGAATGGAATAGTATCACTGCAGGCTGGCAGGCTGGCTGCTTGGCAGCTTGGCGCTGTCACTGTGCCTCTGCCTGGAGATAGCAGGGGTATAAGGGACAGATGCCCGTTTGGAGCCGGGTGATAGATGCCAGGGACATGATAGAACCAGACGTCGCCTCCGGAGAGGAGAAGAGGAGGGCAGGTGGCTGAGAATGGAGGGATAGAGGGATGATGCAGAAGTGTAGAGGCTGTGAGGTGTCGGAGCAGAACAGAGGTCCACACTAAGGAGGGAAACATTCTGCTGGGGACTGTCAGGCTGGTAAACACTAGTCACTGGACTCATCCATTCTGCTGGGGACTGTCAGGCTGGTAAACATTAGTCACTGGACTCATCCATTCTGCTGGGGACTGTCAGGCTGGTAAACACTAGTCACTGGACTCATCCATTCTGCTGGGGACTGTCAGGCTGGTAAACACTAGTCACTGGACTCATCCATTCTGCTGGGGACTGTCAGGCTGGTAAACACTAGTCACTGGACTCATCCATTCTGCTGGGGACTGTCAAGCTGGTAAACACTAGTCACTGGACTCATCCATTCCGTTGGGGACTGTTAGGCTGGTAAACATTAGTCACTGGACTCATCCATTCTGCTGGGGACTGTTAGGCTGGTAAACATTAGTCACTGGACTCATCCATTCTGCTGGGGACTGTCAGGCTGGTAAGTCACTAGTCACTGGACTCATCCATTCTGCTGGGGACTGTCAGGTTAGGCTGGTAAACACTAGTCACTGGACTCATCCATTCCATTCTGCTGGGGACTGTTAGGCTGGTAAACATTAGTCACTGGACTCATCCATTCTGCTGGGGACTGTCAGGCTGGTAAACATTAGTCACTGGACTCATCCATTCTGCTGGGGACTGTCAGGCTGGTAAACATTCTTGGGGAGTCACTGGACTCATCCATTCTGCTGGGGACTGTCAGGCTGGTAAACATGCTGGGGAGTCACTGGACTCATCCATTCTGCTGGGGACTGTCAGGCTGGTAAACATTAGTCACTGGACTCATCCATTCTGCTGGGGACTGTTCAGGCTGGTAAACATTAGTCACTGGACTCATCCATTCTGCTGGGGACTGTCAGGCTGGTAAACATTAGTCAACTCATCCATTCTGCTGGGGACTGTCAGGCTGGTAAACTAGTCACTGGACTCATCCATTCTGCTGGGGACTGTCAGGCTGGTAAACACTAGTCAATGGACTCATCCATTCTGCTGGGGACTGTCAGGCTGGTAAACATTAGTCACTGGACTCATCCATTCTGCTGGGGACTGTCAGGCTGGTAAACATTAGTCACTGGACTCATCCATTCTGCTGGGGACTGTTAGGCTGGTAAACACTAGTCACTGGACTCATCCATTCTGCTGGGGACTGTTAGGCTGGTAAACACTAGTCACTGGACTCATCCATTCTGCTGGGGACTGTCAGGCTGGTAAACACTAGTCACTGGACTCATCCATTCTTGGGGACTGCTGGGGTCACTGGACTCATCCATTCGTTGGGGACTGTTAGGCTGGTAAACACTAGTCACTGGACTCATCCATTCCGTTGGGGACTGTTAGGCTGGTAAACATTAGTCACTGGACTCATCCATTCTGCTGGGGACTGTCAGGCTGGTAAACACTAGTCACTGGACTCATCCATTCTGCTGGGGACTGTCAGGCTGGTAAACATTAGTCACTGGACTCATCCATTCTGCTGGGGACTGTTAGGCTGGTAAACATTAGTCACTGGACTCATCCATTCTGCTGGGGACTGTTAGGCTGGTAAACATTAGTCACTGGACTCATCCATTCTGCTGGGGACTGTTAGGCTGGTAAACATTAGTCACTGGACTCATCCATTCTGCTGGGGACTGTTAGGCTGGTAAACATTAGTCACTGGACTCATCCATTCTGCTGGGGACTGTCAGGCTGGTAATCATTAGTCACTGGACTCATCCATTCTGCTGGGGACTGTCAGGCTGGTAAACATTAGTCACTGGACTCATCCATTCTGCTCACTGGACTGTCCAGGCTGGCTGGTAAACACTAGTCACTGGACTCATCCATTCTGCTGGGGACTGTCAAGCTGGTAAACACTAGTCACTGGACTCATCCATTCTGCTGGGGACTGTCAGGCTGGTAAACATTAGTCACTGGACTCATCCATTCTGCTAGGGACTGTTAGGCTGGTAGAACAGAACATGAGTTGACCTACTGTATGTTATCTGTATGTTATCTGATGTTCCATAGTCAGAGCCCTGAGTACCAGACCATACATTATGGTATGGAGGAACCTACTGACCTACTGTATGTTATCTGGCTATGCTGCGTACCAAACATAGGCTGTAGGCTTGTTCATTTAGCAGACATTATTATATGATTTTTATAGTAATATAGAAAGGATATATTTCCCGTTCCTGAGTGAGTGAGTATATGAAGTGCTCTGTATGTCGTGGTCTCTCCGACCCTGTTCCTGCATCTACCCAGTACTCTGTATGCCGTGGTCTCTCCAACCCTGTTCCTGCATCTACCCAGTACTCTGTATGTCGTGGTCTCTCCGACCCTGTTCCTGCATCTACCCAGTACTCTGTATGCCGTGGGCTCTCCAACCCTGTTCCTGCAGCTACCCAGTACTCTGTATGCCGTGGGCTCTCCGACCCTGTTCCTGCATCTACCCAGTACTCTGTATGCTGTGGACTCTCCGACCCTGTTCCTGTATCTACCCAGTACTCTGTATGCCATGGGCTCTCCGACCCTGTTCCTGCAGCTACCCAGTACTGTGTATGCCGTGGGCTCTCCGACCCTGTTCCTGCATCTACCCAGTACTCTGTATGCTGTGGACTCTCCGACCCTGTTCCTGTATCTACCCAGTACTCTGTATGCCATGGGCTCTCCGACCCTGTTCCTGCAGCTACCCAGTACCATGTATGCCATGGGCTCTACGACCCTGTTCCTGCAGCTACCCAGTACTCTGTATGCCGTGGGCTCTCCAACCCTGTTCCTGCAGCTACCCAGTACTCTGTATGTCATGGGCTCTCCAACCCTGTTCCTGCAGCTACCCAGTACTCTGTATGCCGTGGGTTCTCCGACCCTGTTCCTGCAGCTACCCAGTACTCTGTATGCCGTGGGCTCTCCGACCCTGTTCCTGCAGCTACCCAGTACTCTGTATGCCGTGGGCTCTCCGACCATGTTCCTGCAGCTACCCAGTACTCTGTATGCTGTGGACTCTCCAAAACCCTGTTCCTGCAGCTACCCAGTACTCTGTATGCCGTGGGCTCTCCAACCCTGTTCCTGCAGCTACCCAGTACTCTGTATGCTGTGGGCTCTCCAACCCTGTTCCTGCATCTACCCAGTACTCTGTATGCCGTGGGCTCTCCAACCCTGTTCCTGCAGCTACCCAGTACTCTGTATGCCGTGGGCTCTCCAACCCTGTTCCTGCAGCTACCCAGTACTCTGTATGCCGTGGGTTCTCCGACCCTGTTCCTGCAGCTACCCAGTACTCTGTATGCCGTGGGCTCTCCGACCCTGTTCCTGCAGCTACCCAGTACTCTGTATGCCGTGGGCTCTCCGACCATGTTCCTGCAGCTACCCAGTACTCTGTATGCTGTGGACTCTCCAAAACCCTGTTCCTGCAGCTACCCAGTACTCTGTATGCCGTGGACTTTCCAACCCTGTTCCTGCATCTACCCAGTACTCTGTATGCTGTGGGCTCTCCGACCCTGTTCCTGCAGCTACCCAGTACTCTGTATGCCGTGGGCTCTCCAACCCTGTTCCTGCAGCTACCCAGTACTCTGTATGCTGTGGGCTCTCCAACCCTGTTCCTGCATCTACCCAGTACTCTGTATGCCGTGGGCTCTCCAACCCTGTTCCTGCAGCTACCCAGTACTCTGTATGCCGTGGGCTCTCCAACCCTGTTCCTGCAGCTACCCAGTACTCTGTATGCCGTGGGCTCTCCGACCCTGTTCCTGTATCTACCCAGTACTCTGTATGCCGTGGGCTCTCCAACCCTGTTCCTGCAGCTACCCAGGGCTTCATTTGGGAAACTAAGTAAAAAATCTTTGTTCGGGAAACATCAAATCAAATCAAATCAAATCAAATTTTATTTGTCACATACACATGGTTAGCAGATGTTAATGCGAGTGTAGCGAAATGCTTGTGCTTCTAGTTCCGACAATGCAGTAATAACGAACAAGTAATCTAACTAACAATTCCAAAAAAACTACTGTCTCATACACAGTGTAAGGGGATAAAGAATATGTACATAAGGATATATGAATGAGTGATGGTACAGAGCAGCATAGGCAAGATACAGTAGATGATATCGAGTACAGTATATACATATGAGATGAGTATGTAAACCAAGTGGCGTAGTTAAAGTGGCTAGTGATACATGTATTACATAAGGATGCAATCGATGATATAGAGTACAGTATCTACGTATGCATATGAGATGAATAATCTAGGGTAAGTAACATTATATAAGGTAGCATTGTTTAAAGTGGCTAGTGATATATTTACATCATTTCCCATCAATTCCCATGATTAAAGTGGCTGGAGTAGAGTCAGTGTCATTGACAGTGTGTTGGCAGTAGCCACTCAATGTTAGTGGTGGCTGTTTAACAGTCTGATGGCCTTGAGATAGAAGCTGTTTTTCAGTCTCTCGGTCCCAGCTTTGATGCACCTGTACTGACCTCGCCTTCTGGATGACAGCGGGGTGAACAGGCAGTGGCTCGGGTGGTTGATGTCCTTGATGATCTTTATGGCCTTCCTGTAGCATCGGGTGGTGTAGGTGTCCTGGAGGGCAGGTAGTTTGCCCCCGGTGATGCGTTGTGCAGACCTCACTACCCTCTGGAGAGCCTTACGGTTGAGGGCGGTGCAGTTGCCATACCAGGCGGTGATACAGCCCGCCAGGATGCTCTCGATTGTGCATCTGTAGAAGTTTGTGAGTGCTTTTGGTGACAAGCCGAATTTCTTCAGCCTCCTGAGGTTGAAGAGGCGCTGCTGCGCCTTCCTCACGATGCTGTCTGTGTGAGTGGACCAATTCAGTTTGTCTGTGATGTGTATGCCGAGGAACTTAAAACTTGCTACCCTCTCCACTACTGTTCCATCGATGTGGATGGGGGGGGTGTTCCCTCTGCTGTTTCCTGAAGTCCACAATCATCTCCTTAGTTTTGTTGACGTTGAGTGTGAGGTTATTTTCCTGACACCACACTCCGAGGGCCCTCACCTCCTCCCTGTAGGCCGTCTCGTCGTTATTGGTAATCAAGCCTACCACTGTTGTGTCATCCGCAAACTTGATGATTGAGTTGGAGGCGTGCATGGCCACGCAGTCGTGGGTGAACAGGGAGTACAGGAGAGGGCTCAGAACGCACCCTTGTGGGGCCCCAGTGTTGAGGATCAGCGGGGAGGAGATGTTGTTGCCTACCCTCACCACCTGGGGGCAGCCCGTCAGGAAGTCCAGTACCCAGTTGCACAGGGCGGGGTCGAGACCCAGGGTCTCGAGCTTGATGACGAGCTTGGAGGGTACTATGGTGTTGAATGCCGAGCTGTAGTCGATGAACAGCATTCTCACATAGGTATTCCTCTTGTCCAGATGGGTTAGGGCAGTGTGCAGTGTGGTTGAGATTGCATCGTCTGTGGACCTATTTGGGCGGTAAGCAAATTGGAGTGGGTCAAGGGTGTCAGGTAGGGTGGAGGTGATATGGTCCTTGACTAGTCTCTCAAAGCACTTCATGATGACGGATGTGAGTGCTACGGGGCGGTAGTCGTTTAGCTCAGTTACCTTAGCTTTCTTGGGAACAGGAACAATGGTGGCCCTCTTGAAGCATGTGGGAACAGCAGACTGGTATAGGGATTGATTGAATATGTCCGTAAACACACCGGCCAGCTGGTCTGCGCATGCTCTGAGGGCGCGGCTGGGGATGCCGTCTGGGCCTGCAGCCTTGCGAGGGTTAACACGTCTAAATGTCTTACTCACTTCGACTGCAGTGAAGGAGAGACCGCATGTTTTCGTTGCAGGCCGTGTCAGTGGCACTGTATTGTCCTCAAAGCGGGCAAAAAAGTTATTTAGTCTGCCTGGGAGCAAGACATCCTGGTCCGTGACTGGGCTGGGTTTCTTCCTGTAGTCCGTGATTGACTGTAGACCCTGCCACATGCCTCTTGTGTCTGAGCCGTTGAATTGAGATTCTACTTTGTCTCTGTACTGGCGCTTAGCTTGTTTGATAGCCTTGCGGAGCGAATAGCTGCACTGTTTGTATTCAGTCATGTCACCAGACACCTTGCCCTGATTAAAAGCAGTGGTTCGCGCCTTCAGAAACATCGATAGTAAAATGTTTTCACAACTAAACATATGTCATTAAACTGTTGACAGGCCCTTCTCTCTGCGTGCTGGAGAAAAGAACGAAGAAGAAGAGAGGAGGAGATGGAAACGTACGGTGGTGAGATATTCTGGAGCTAAAGGTAATGTATAACGCCACAATGATTTTAATTCAGGTGTTTTTCTGGTGCTTGGGCTCATATATATAGGGCTATGCTTCTGCATAAATTTCATTGTGTTAGGCTTAGAAACAACATCCATTTCATTGTGTTAGGCATAGAAACAACATCCATTTCATTGTGTTAGGCTTAGAAACAACATCCATTTCATTGTGTTAGGCTTAGAAACAACATCCATTTCATTGTGTTAGGCATAGAAACAACATCCATTTCATTGTGTTAGGCATAGAAACAACATCCATTTCATTGTGTTAGGCATAGAAACAACATCCATTTCATTGTGTTAGGCATAGAAACAACATCCATTTCATTGTGTTAGGCTTAGAAACAACATCCATTTCATTGTGTTAGGCATAGAAACAACATCCATTTCATTGTGTTAGGCATAGAAACAACATCCATTTCATTGTGTTAGGCTTAGAAACAACATCCATTTCATTGTGTTAGGCTTAGAAACAACATCCATTTCATTGTGTTAGGCATAGAAACAACATCCATTTCATTGTGTTAGGCATAGAAACAACATCCATTTCATTGTGTTAGGCTTAGAAACAACATCCATTTCATTGTGTTAGGCTTAGAAACAACATCCATTTCATTGTGTTAGGCATAGAAACAACATCCATTTCATTGTGTTAGGCATAGAAACAACATCCATTTCATTGTGTTAGGCTTAGAAACAACATCCATTTCATTGTGTTAGGCTTAGAAACAACATCTATTTCATTGTGTTAGGCTTAGAAACAACATCCATTTCATTGTGTTAGGCTTAGAAACAACATCCATTTCATTGTGTTAGGCTTAGAAACAACATCCATTTCACATCCATTTCATTGTGTTAGGCTTAGAAACAACATCCACAACGACCATGTGTTCCACTCAGTTTCAACCTGCTGTTGAACTTCTTTCTTCAAATTGATCATCACAGTGAGGTGAGTTTTAAAAGCAGGATACTGTTTGGATGATCCGTGTTTGATGTGATTTTAGATTGTATTTGCATTGATGTCAGAGTGGTTAGATGAACAATAGAGCCCTGAGTACCAGGCCATTAGGACCTGATGGAAGAACAATAGAGCCCTGAGTACCAGGCCATTAGGACCTCATGGAAGAACAATAGAGCCCTGAGTACCAGGCCATTAGGACCTGATGGAGGAACAATAGAGCCCTGAGTACCAGACCATTAGGACCTGATGGAGGGACAATAGAACCCTGAGTACCAGGCCATTAGAACCTGATGGAGGGACAATAGAGCCCTGAGTACCAGGCCATTAGGACCTGATGGAGGAACAATAGAGACCTGAGTACCAGGCTAATAGGACATGATGGAGGGACAATAGAGCCCTGAGTACCAGGCCATTAGAACCTGATGGAGGGACAATAGAGCCCTGAGTACCAGGCCATTAGGACCTGATGGAGGAACAATAGAGACCTGAGTACCAGGCTAATAGGACATGATGGAGGGACAATAGAGCCCTGAGTACCAGGCCATTAGGACCTGATGGAGGAACAATAGAGCCCTCAGTACCAGGCTAATAGGACCTGATGGAGGGACAATAGAGCCCTGTGAGTACCAGGCTAATATGACCTGATGGAGGGACAATAGAGCCCTGAGTACCAGGCCATTAGGACCTGATGGAGGGACAGTAGAGCCCTGTGTACCAGGCCATTAGGACTTGCTGGTAGTTAGAGCCCTGAGTACCAGGCCATTAGGACCTGATGGAGGACACATAGAGCCCTGAGTACCAGGCTAATAGGACCTGATGGAGGGACAATAGAGCCCTGAGTACCAGGCTAATAGGACCTGATGGAGGGACAATAGAGCCCTGTGAGTACCAGGCTAATATGACCTGATGGAGGGACAATAGAGCCCTGAGTACCAGGCCATTAGGACCTGATGGAGGGACAGTAGAGCCCTGTGTACCAGGCCATTAGGACTTGCTGGTAGTTAGAGCCCTGAGTACCAGGCCATTAGGACCTGATGGAGGAACAATAGAGCCCTGAGTACCAGGCTAATAGGACCTGATGGAGGGACAATAGAGCCCTGAGTACCAGGCTAATAGGACCTGATGGAGGGACAATAGAGCCCTGAGTACCAGGCTATTAGGACCTGATGGAGGAACAATAGAGCCCTGAGTACCAGGCTATTAGGACCTGATGGAGGAACAATAGAACCCTGAGTACCAGACCATTAGGACCTGATGGAGGGACAATAGAACCCTGAGTACCAGACCATTAGGACCTGATGGAGGGACAGTAGAGCCCTGAGTACCAGACCATTAGGACCTGACGGAGGGACAATAGAGCCCTGAGTACCAGGCTAATAGGACATGATGGAGGGACAATAGAGCCCTGAGTACCAGGCTAATAGGACATGATGGAGGGACAATAGAGCCCTGAGTACCAGGCTATTAGGACCTGATGGAGGGACAATAGAGCCCTGAGTACCAGACCATTAGGACCTGATGGAGGAACAATAGAGACCTGAGTACCAGGCTAATAGGACCTGATGGAGGGACAATAGAGCCCTGAGTACCAGGCCATTAGGACCTGCTGGTAGTTAGAGCCCTGAGTACCAGGCCATTAGCCAGTCGTTAGTGAAATGGATACTAACAACCTTTTCCTGAGTGCAGAAGAGGAGATTACAGTGACTCAACAATCATGTGGAACTTGACTGCGGTCCTGACTAACGACTGTCGGTGTGGCGGTAATATGGTCCCGACAGATGAGTTGATCCACTACAGTGTTACTTACAGCCCTACAGGATACCACAGTGGGAAACACCCCGTTAGTAAGACCCACCACGGAAAAGGAATTAACTTCAACACTACACACACTTCCTAGACACCTCCTATTCAAGTCAGTTCCACATTCCATACACACACACACACACACAGTGTTACTATAGTGATGAGTTGATCCACTAGTGTTACTATAGTGATGAGTTGATCCACTAGTGTTACTATAGTGATGAGTTGATCCACTACAGTGGTACTATAGTGATGAGTTGATCCACTAGTGTTACTATAGTGATGAGTTGATCCACTACAGTGTTACTATAGTGATGAGTTGATCCACAACAGTGTTACTATAGAGATGAGTTGATCCACTAGTGTTACTATAGAGATGAGTTGATCCACTATAGTGTTACTATATAGATGAGTTGATCCACTACAGTGTTACTATATAGATGAGTTGATCCACTACAGTGTTACTATAGAGATGAGTTGATCCACTACAGTGTTGCTAAAGTGATGAGTTGATCCACTACAGTGTTACTATAGAGATGAGTTGATCCACTACAGTATTACTATAGCGATGAGTTGATCCACTACAGTGTTACTATATAGATGAGTTGATCCACTAGTGTTACTATAGTGATGAGATGATCCACTACAGGGGCTAAGAGCAGCAGAATCATCTTCTTCTCCTGACTACTTTACATAATCCTCTTACAGCAGAGCCTCACTCCTTATAGAATATTATATCACTATAGACCTCTGGAGTATTTAATATAGACATGTAGAGTATTTAATATAGACCTCTGGAGTATTTAATATAGACATGTAGAGTATTTAATATAGACCTGTAGAGTATTTAATATAGACCTCTGGAGTATTTAATATAGACCCTGGAGTATTTAATATAGACCTCTGGAGTATTTAATATAGACCTCTGGAGTATTTAATATAGACCTCTGGAGTATTTAATATAGACCTCTGGAGTATTTAATATAGACATGTAGAGTATTTAATATAGACCTGTAGAGTATTTAATATAGACCTGTGGAGTATTAATATAGACCTCTGGAGTATTTAATATAGACATGTAGAGTATTAATATAGACCTGTAGAGTATTAATATAGACCTGTAGAGTATTAATATAGACCTCTGGAGTATTTAATATAGACCTGTAGAGTATTTAATATAGACCTGTAGAGTATTAATATAGACCTGTAGAGTATTAATATAGACCTGTAGAGTATTTAATATAGACCTGTAGAGTATTAATATAGACCTCTGGAGTATTTAATATAGACCTGTAGAGTATTTAATATAGACCTGTAGAGTATTAATATAGACCTGTAGAGTATTAATATAGACCTGTAGAGTATTTAATATAGACCTGTGGAGTATTAATATAGACCTGTAGAGTATTTAATATAGACCTGTAGAGTATTAATATAGACCTGTAGAGTATTAATATAGACCTGTAGAGTATTTAATATAGACCTGTAGAGTATTAATATAGACCTGTAGAGTATTTAATATTCACACACACACCGTCCAGATTCTCCTTCCACTGATTCAACACTCAATGTGACATCATAATGAAACCGTTAGTTAAAGGCAATTTCATGCTGTCATTAATTCTTTTAAACACAGGGGTGAAAAATCCCTTTAAAATTACAGAGCCTTTCAATTTCCTCTCAGCAGTAACAAGAGCCCACTAGCCGACGACTCTAGAATCCCCAACGGCTGTGTCGAGGTTCTCTTCCCGAGTTGAGAGCAGGGTAGCAAACGGTACCACTTCAGAAGGTGATCCATCGGTCCACGGCATAACGGGTTGTGTGGGGAAGTGAAGGCGAGGGAGAGGAAGGAGAGGCGGCAGACTTGCTTTCAGATGAGACACTTTGAGCCCCAAGAAAGTCTTTTTTTTTATGGTACCTGTCATCGTGTGTAACAGCTATGGTCTCACGGAGACATCTTGGCTGAATAAATTGGGGCCAAGAACGCTTGGCGGTGCCCAAGACTGATGACAAGCTGTGTTGTACCACACTGCCTCTCAGGCTGTCTTATAACAAACCACCCGCGTCCCAAATGGCAAAACCTATTCCCTCTGTAGTGCACTACTTTAGACCAGGGCTCCCATTGGCTCTGATCAGGAGTAGTGCACTACAGTATAGTGGATAGGGCTCCATTTGTGCTGCTTCACGCTAGGCTGCCAGCTACTAGTGAGATGCCTTCTGCATGGCTTTAGGCCCCCACTGACCTCGCTGTGACACATTACCAGATTAGAACAGCACCCTGCCTGGCCCCCAATAACACACGCAAGCAATGCAATTATACCAGGACATCAAACCATCAAAGTTCTGACAAAAAGTCAATTACTGTGGTAACGGGTGATGCTAATGCACTATTGTAGTGGACTGATTGAGGAATAGACATTTAATCACGGGACCTAGGAACGGGGTAAATTACAACTGGTGTCAGAGTTGGGATATCATCTAAAGGACACAGGGTCTAGAAATGGCACCCTAATCCCCATGCAAATCAAATCAAATCAAATGGTATTGGTCACATGCACGTGGTTAGCAGATGTTACTGTGAGTGCTGTGAAATGCTTGTGCTCCTAGTTCTGACAGTGCAGTAATATCTAACAAGTAATATCTAACAATTCCCCAACAACTACCTCATACACACCAATCTAAAGGGGTGAATAAGAATATGTAGATATAAATATATTGATGAGCGATGGCTGAGTGGCATCAGCAAGGTGCAGTAGATGGTATTGAGTACAGTATAGACATGATATGAGTAATGTAAGATATGTAAACATTATTAAAGTGACATTATTTAAAGTGACTAGTGATCCATTTATTAAAGTGGCCAGAGATTTGAGTCTGTATGTTGGCAGCAGCCTCTCTGTGTTAGTGATGGTTGTTTAACAGTCTGATGGCCTTGAAATAGAAGATGTTTTTCAGTCTCTTGGTCCCAGCTTGAAGCACCTGAAGTGACCTCGCCTTCTGGATGGTAGCGGGGTGAACAGGCAGTGGCTCGGGTGGTTGTTGTCCTTCATGATCTTTATGGCCTTCCTGTGACATCGGGTGCTGTAGGTGTCCTGGAGGGCAGGTAGTTTGCCCCAGGTGATGCGTTGTGCAGACTGCACCACCCTCTGGAGAGCCTTGCGGTTGAGGGCGGTGTGGTGGCCGTATCAGGCTGTGATACAGCCCGACAGGATGCTCTCAATGGTGCATCTGTAAAAGTTTGTGAGGGTTTTAGGTGACAAGCCAAATTTCTTCAGCCTCCTGAGATTGAAGAGGCGCTGTTGCACCTTCTTCACCACGCTGTCTGTGTGGTTGGACCATTTCAGTTTGTCTGTGATGTGTACGCCGAGGAACTTAAAACTTTCCACCTTCATCACTGCTGTCCTTTCAATGTGGATAGGGGGGTGCTCCCTCTGCTGTTTCCTGAAGTCCACGATCATCTCCTTTGTTTTGTTGACGTTGAGCGAGAGGTTGTTGTCCTGACACCACACTCCGAGTGCTCTCACCTCCTCCCCATAGGCTGTCTCGTCATTGTTGGTGATCAAACCCACTACTGTTGTAGTGCACTACTTTAGACCAGGACCCATAGTGCACTACTTTAGACCAGGACCCATAGTGCACTACTTTAGACCAGGACCCATAGTGCACTACTTTAGACCAGGACCCATAGTGCACTACTTTAGACCAGGACCCATAGTGCACTACTTTAGACCAGGACCCATAGTGCACCACTTTAGACCAGGACCCATAGTGCACACTTTAGACCAGGACCCATAGTGCACCACTTTAGACCAGGACCCATAGTGCACCACTTTAGACCAGGACCCATAGTGTACTATGGAGGGAATTCTGGGGTCTGGTAACACCATACTAGATGAAACAGGACATATTATAGCTGACAGTGTAACGGTTTTCCTGTTGTGAAGGAGAAGCGGACCAAAATGCGTCGTGATTATATTGATTCATGTTTAATAATTAAAAGGATAAACACGAACACTACAAAAACAATAAACGTGGAAAACCAAAAACAGCCCTATCTGGTGCAAAACACAGAGACAGGAACAATCACCCACAAACACACAGTGAAACCCAGGCTAAGTATGATTCTCAATCAGAGACAATGACTAACACCTGCCTCTGATTGAGAACCATATCAGGCCAGACATAGAAATAGACAAACAAGACATCCAACATAGAATGCCCACTCAGATCACACTCTGACCAAACAAAACATAGAAACATACAAAGCAAACTATGGTCAGGGTGTGACAGACAGAGATTCTCTGTTACAGTCTGGGGTCAGACAACACCATACTAGATGAAACAGGACATATAGCTGACAGAGATTCTCTGTTACAGTCTGGGGTCAGACAAAACCATACTAGAAACAGGACATATTAATGCTGACAGAGATTCTCTGTTACAGTCTGGGGTCAGACAACACCATACTAGATGAAACAGGACATATAATGCTGACAGAGATTCTCTGTTACAGTCTGGGGTCAGGTAACACCATACTAGATGAAACAGGACATATTAATGCTGACAGAGATTCTCTGTTACAGTCTGGGGTCAGACAACACCATACTAGATGAAACAGGACATATTAAGCTGACAGAGATTCTCTGTTACAGTCTGGGGTCAGACAACACCATACTAGATGAAACAGGACATATTAATGCTGACAGAGATTCTCTGTTACAGTCTGGGGTCAGACAACACCATACTAGATGAAACAGGACATATTAATGCTGACAGAGATTCTCTGTTACAGTCTGGGGTCAGACAACAC
This sequence comes from Oncorhynchus tshawytscha, assembly GCF_018296145.1. NCBI lineage: Eukaryota > Metazoa > Chordata > Actinopteri > Salmoniformes > Salmonidae > Oncorhynchus > Oncorhynchus tshawytscha. The sequence goes on from NW_024609656.1 coordinate 236,174, forward strand.
CATACTAGATGAAACAGGACATATTAATGCTGACAGAGATTCTCTGTTACAGTCTGGGGTCAGGTAACACCATACTAGATGAAACAGGACATATTAATGCTGACAGAGATTCTCTGTTACAGTCTGGGGTCAGGTAACACCATACTAGATGAAACAGGACATATAGCTGACAGAGATTCTGTTACAGTCTGGGGTCAGACAACACCATACTAGATGAGGACATATTAATGCTGACAGAGATTCTCTGTTACAGTCTGGGGTCAGACAACACCATACTAGATGAAACAGGACATATTAATGCTGACAGAGATTCTCTGTTACAGTCTGGGGTCAGGTAACACCATACTAGATGAAACAGGACATATTAATGCTGACAGAGATTCTCTGTTACAGTCTGGGGTCAGGTAACACCATACTAGATGAAACAGGACATATTAATGCTGACAGAGATTCTCTGTTACAGTCTGGGGTCAGACAACACCATACTAGATGAAACAGGACATATTAATGCTGACAGAGATTCTCTGTTACAGTCTGGGGTCAGACAACACCATACTAGATGAAACAGGACATATTGCTGACAGAGATTCTCTGTTACAGTCTGGGGTCAGACAATACCATACTAGATGAAACAGGACATATAGCTGACAGAGATTCTCTGTTACAGTCTGGGGTCAGACAACACCATACTAGATGAAACAGGACATATTAATGCTGACAGAGATTCTCTGTTACAGTCTGGGGTCAGACAACACCATACTAGATGAAACAGGACATATAGCTGACAGAGATTCTCTGTTACAGTCTGGGGTCAGGTAACACCATACTAGATGAGGACATATTAATGCAGACAGAGATTCTCTGTTACAGTCTGGGGTCAGACAACACCATACTAGATGAGGACATATTAATGCTGACAGAGATTCTCTGTTACAGTCTGGGGTCAGACAACACCATACTAGATGAAACAGGACATATTAATGCTGACAGAGATTCTCTGTTACAGTCTGGGGTCAGGTAACACCATACTAGATGAAACAGGACATATTAATGCTGACAGAGATTCTCTGTTACAGTCTGGGGTCAGGTAACACCATACTAGATGAAACAGGACATATTAATGCTGACAGAGATTCTCTGTTACAGTCTGGGGTCAGACAACACCATACTAGATGAAACAGGACATATTAATGCTGACAGAGATTCTCTGTTACAGTCTGGGGTCAGGTAACACCATACTAGATGAAACAGGACATATTAATGCTGACAGAGATTCTCTGTTACAGTCTGGGGTCAGGTAACACCATACTAGATGAAACAGGACATATTAATGCAGACAGAGATTCTCTGTTACAGTCTGGGGTCAGACAACACCATACTAGATGAGGACATATTAATGCTGACAGAGATTCTCTGTTACAGTCTGGGGTCAGACAACACCATACTAGATGAGGACATATTAATGCTGACAGAGATTCTCTGTTACAGTCTGGGGTCAGACAACACCATACTAGATGAGGACATATTAATGCTGACAGAGATTCTCTGTTACAGTCTGGGGTCAGACAACACCATACTAGATGAAACAGGACATATTAATGCTGACAGAGATTCTCTGTTACAGTCTGGGGTCAGGTAACACCATACTAGATGAAACAGGACATATTAATGCTGACAGAGATTCTCTGTTACAGTCTGGGGTCAGACAACACCATACTAGATGAAACAGGACATATTAATGCTGACAGAGATTCTCTGTTACAGTCTGGGGTCAGACAACACCATACTAGATGAAACAGGACATATTAATGCTGACAGAGATTCTCTGTTACAGTCTGGGGTCAGACAACACCATACTAGATGAGGACATATTAATGCTGACAGAGATTATCTGTTACAGTCTGGGGTCAGACAACACCATACTAGATGAAACAGGACATATTAATGCTGACAGAGATTCTCTGTTACAGTCTGGGGTCAGACAACACCATACTAGATGAAACAGGACATATAGCTGACAGAGATTCTCTGTTACAGTCTGGGGTCAGACAACACCATACTAGATGAGGACATATTAATTTATATTCATATTAATGCTGAAATAGGTTTCACTGAGGACAAAACAAACACACAGCAGACCATGACTTATGGGAGCCAGCTGTGTTGGAGGTGTTCCACCAATCGATTAATACAGAAATGTGCTCGGCCAATCAATCAACAGTGTGTCTGTTCCGCCAAATTGTTGATTGTTCCAGACAGCCAGGACAGAGTATCAATGGTAGAGTGCAAGTCATTACTCGAGTCTTCAGTCACGGTTGCCAGGGTTACCAACACGGATCAGTGTTACCCCCCCACTACTGCAAACTACTGTAAATCACACCCATTCATAATCTTGTGTGGTCTATAATGACACAACACAAGGCCCTGTGCTGCTATGCAAAGTTTAAAGGGTTTTCCTGCATGGTAAACTAGCTGTCTGTAGTCCTAGTACCTGTCTCACCCCAGTGGAGGACTGTGGGAGGGTAAACTATCTGTCTGTAGTCCTAGTACCTGTCTCACCCCAGTGAAGGACTGTGGGAGGGTAAACTAGCTGTCTGTAGTCCTAGTACCTGTCTCACCCCAGTAGAGGACTGTGGGAGGGTAAACTAGCTGTCTGTAGTCCTAGTACCTGTCTCACCCCAGTGAAGGACTGTGGGAGGGTAAACTAGCTGTCTGTAGTCCTAGTACCTGTCTCACCCCAGTGAAGGACTGTGGGAGGGTAAACTAGCTGTCTGTAGTCCTAGTACCTGTCTCACCCCAGTAGAGGACTGTGGGAGGGTAAACTAGCTGTCTGTAGTCCTAGTACCTGTCTCACCCCAGTGAAGGACTGTGGGAGGGTAAACTAGCTGTCTGTAGTCCTAGTACCTGTCTCACCCCAGTGGAGGACTGTGGGAGGGTAAACTAGCTGTCTGTAGTCCTAGTACCTGTCTCACCCCAGTAGAGGACTGTGGGAGGGTAAACTAGCTGTCTGTAGTCCTAGTACCTGTCTCACCCCAGTGAAGGACTGTGGGAGGGTAAACTAGCTGTCTGTAGTCCTAGTACCTGTCTCACCCCAGTGCTGGAATGATGCAGAGCTCACAGGAAGCAGCACATTCATTTTAAATGGTACTTTATCCATACATAGGGTTTAGTGGGGCATTTCCATGGTTACGGAATTAGGCTTTGACTGTACTGTAATGTACTGTAATGTAATGTACTGTAATGTAATGTAATGTACTGTAATGTACTGTAATGTACTGTAATGTAATGTACTGTACTGTACTGTACTGTAATGTACTGTAATGTAATGTACTGTAATGTAATGTAATGTACTGTAATGTACTGTAATGTAATGTACTGTAATGTACTGTAATGTACTGTAATGTAATGTACTGTAATGTAATGTAATGTACTGTAATGTACTGTAATGTAATGTACTGTACTGTAATGTAATGTACTGTACTGTAATGTAATGTACTGTACTGTAATGTACTGTAATGTAATGTACTGTAATGTAATGTACTGTAATGTAATGTAATGTAATGTACTGTAATGTACTGTAATGCAATGTACTGTAATGTAATGTAATGTAATGTACTGTACTGTAATGTAATGTACTGTAATGTAATGTACTGTAATGTAATGTAATGTACTGTAATGTACTGTAATGTAATGTACTGTACTGTAATGTAATGTACTGTACTGTAATGTAATGTACTGTACTGTAATGTACTGTAATGTAATGTACTGTACTGTAATGTACTGTACTGTAATGTAATGTAATGTAATGTAATGTAATGTACTGTACTGTAATGTAATGTACTGTAATGTACTGTACTGTACTGTACTGTAATGTACTGTAATGTAATGTACTGTACTGTAATGTAATGTAATGTACTGTACTGTAATGTGTAATGTAATGTAATGTACTGTAATGTACTGTACTGTAATGTACTGTACTGTATGTATGTACTGTAATGTAATGTGTAATGTACTGTACTGTAATGTACTGTACTGTACTGTACTGTAATGTAATGTAATGTACTGTAATGTAATGTACTGTACTGTAATGTAATGTACTGTACTGTAATGTAATGTAATGTAATGTAATGTACTGTAATGTAATGTAATGTACTGTAATGTACTGTAATGTAATGTACTGTAATGTAATGTACTGTAATGTACTGTACTGTACTGTAATGTAATGTAATGTAATGTAATGTACTGTACTGTAATGTACTGTATGTACTGTACTGTAATGTAATGTACTGTAATGTACTGTACTGTAATGTACTGTAATGTACTGTAATGTAATGTACTGTAATGTACTGTACTGTAATGTACTGTACTGTAATGTAATGTACTGTACTGTAATGTACTGTAATGTAATGTACTGTAATGTACTGTAATGTACTGTACTGTAATGTACTGTACTGTAATGTAATGTACTGTACTGTAATGTAATGTACTGTAATGTACTGTACTGTAATGTACTGTACTGTACTGTACTGTAATGTAATGTACTGTAATGTAATGTACTGTACTGTAATGTACTGTAATGTACTGTACTGTAATGTAATGTAATGTACTGTACTGTAATGTACTGTACTGTAATGTACTGTAATGTAATGTACTGTACTGTAATGTAATGTGATGTACTGTACTGTACTGTAATGTACTGTAATGTAATGTACTGTAATGTAATGTACTGTAATGTAATGTAATGTACTGTAATGTAATGTACTGTAATGTAATGTACTGTAATGTAATGTACTGTAATGTACTGTACTGTAATGTAATGTACTGTAATGTAATGTACTGTAATGTACTGTAATGTAATGTAATGTAATGTACTGTAATGTAATGTACTGTACCTGTAATGTATCTCTGTAATGTACTGTAATGTATATGTTTGTAATAGGGTACTGTAATGTAATGTATGTACTGTATGTAATGTAATGTACTGTAATGTAATGTACTGTAATGTACTGTAATGTAATGTTTGTATGTAATGTACTGGGGTTGTAATGTAATGTATGTAATGTACTGTAATGTAATGTACTGTTGTAATGTACTGTATGTAATGTACTGTTTTGTAATGTCTAGGGGTAATGTACTGTACTGTAATAGGTCTAGGGGTTTGCAAACTGTCACATCCTGACCTGAGATATCTCTGTTTTCTTTATATTTTGTAGGTCAGGGTGTGACTAGGTGGGTATGGGTTTTGTATTGTCTAGGGTTTTTGTAGGTCTAGGGGTTTTGTATGTCTAGGGGTTTTGTAGGTCTAGGGGTTTTGTAGGTCTAGGGGTTTTTGTATATCTATGTTGGCCTGATATGGTTCCCAATGAAGGACAAGGGAGGACAGTATGTTACGGTTTTCTTCCGGGGAAAGAGAGGAGGACCAAAATGCAGCGTGGTTATCTTTAATACAGATAATGACGATACAATACAAAACAATAAACGTGAAAAACCGAAACAGCCCTATCTGGTGCAACAAACACAGAGACAGGAACAATCACCCACCAAACACTCAAAGAATATGGCTGCCTAAATATGGTTCCCAATCAGAGACAACGATAAACACTTGCCTCTGATTGAGAACCACTCCAGACAACCATAGACTTACCTAGACAACTCTACTATACCACAATCCCATACCCTACAAAAACCCCTAGACAAAACACACCACATAAATAACCCATGTCACACCCTGGCCTGACCAAAAGAATAAAGAAAACACTAAATACTAAGACCAGGGCGTGACACAGTAGTACTGAACATAACAGTATACCAGTGGAAGGGAGGACAGGAGCAGGAGACCCAATTGTGGTTTGTGACTATTATGATTTCACACTGTAGCCAATTCAGTTGCAGTAATTCCATTACAGATTGTCTGGTAGTTCCGTTACCAATTTGGGTAAGTTTTAATCACTTAATAATTCATAAACCAAATTGATATCGGTAAAATTACTACAACTAATTAGTAGGTCAACCATTATTTCTGTGAACTTTCATTATCCTCCCTCCTCGTGGGGGAGTATAACGGTTTTCTTCTGGTGAAAGAGAGACGGACCAAAATGCAGCGTGGTGGTTATTCATGTTTAATTTATAAAGACACTAGACATGAATAAACTAACAAAAACAATAAACGTGTGAAAACCTAAACAGCCCTATCTGGTGCAAACACAGAGACAGGAACAATCACCCACAAAACCCAACACAAAACAGGCTACCTAAATATGGTTCCCAATCAGAGACAATGACTAACACCTGCCTCTGATTGAGAACCATATCAGGCCAAACATAGAAATAGACAAACCAGACACACAACATAGAATGCCCACCCAGCTCACGTCCTGACCAACACTAAAACAAGGAAAACACACACGAACGATGGTCAGAACGTGACAGGGAGAGAAATGTGAAAATATCTTAAAGATACCTGGGTTTTCGGTAACGGAATTTCAAGGCACAAGACATTATTCTTAAACTTACAAAAGGTAAACAATAGATCCAAAACTATATATAAGTGTGGATATTAGTTGTCAGGGGTCTTGACTTCAACATTACTGTGTTTTGATGTATTTCTAAAACCTTTAAAGACTTTTTTCTGGAAGATGTTTTTCCAAAACCCCGTTTCTGTTGGACCAGAAATCAAACCCTTTAAATATGCTTAAGATGTTTAAGATGGACAATAGTTGACAAATGTATCTATGCCTTTCATTTCCCCAAACTACAGACTCTTAGCTTTCATCTGACACCCAGTTGAATATGCTCCTATGAACTTAAAGTTTGTGCTCATGGGCCCTTTTCCATGGAAATGCCCAGTGCACTAAGTAGGGATTAGGGTGCCATTTGACCAGGGCCCATTGGGTAGTGCACTAAGTAGGGATTAGGGTGCCATTTGACCAGGGCCCATTGGGTAGTGCACTAAGTAGGGATTAGGGTGCCATTTGACCAGGGCCCATTGGGTAGTGCACTAAGTAGGGATTAGGGTGCCATTTGACCAGGGCCCATTGGGTAGTGCACTAAGTAGGGATTAGGGTGCCATTTGACCAGGGCCCATTGGGTAGTGCACTAAGTAGGGATTAGGGTGCCATTTGACCAGGGCCCATTGGGTAGTGCACTATGTAGGGAATAGGGTGTCATAGGGTAGTGCACTATGTAGGGAATAGGGCCCATAGGGTAGTGCACTATGTAGGGAATAGGGAACCATTTGGGACTCACAGGGAGCAGGGTTCCGTGATGAGGTAATGACTGTGGAATTCTAGAATGCAAAGCTGTCTCCAACCCTAACACCTAAACAGAGACTGGAGCAGTCTATTTAACACACACACACACGGTAACCAGACACCACACACACACACACACACACACACACACACACACACACACACACACACACACACACACACACACACACACACACACACACACACACACACACACACACACACACACACACACACACACACACACACACACACACACACACACACACACACACACACACACACACACACACACACACACACACACACACACACACACACAGTAACCAGACACCGCAAGTGCATCCTGGGACTGTCATGCCAAAATTAACTTGCTTGGGGCTGGCAGTGTTGAGTTGTGGTACAACATCGATAGACAGGACCTGACAAGAGATATTTCAGTGACTTCTCTATACAGTCCACACAGTTAGCAGTGAGCTACTCAGAGTCATTGTTCCAAGCACAACAGTTCAGATGGGATGCTTGTATAACTGTATGTACAGGGCCTTCAGAAAGTATTCACACCCCTTTGTCCATATTTTGTTGTGTTTCAGCCTGAATTTAGTGTCACCAATCTACACGCCCATATTGTCAACGTGGAATTATGTTCTGAGGCAGTAGGAGGTCTCTGGTAGAGAGCTGTTCTGTTCTGAGGCAGTAGGAGGTCTCTGGGAGAGAGCTGTTCTATTCTGAGGCAGTAGGATGTCTCTGGTAGAGAGCTGTTCTGTTCTGAGGCAGTAGGAGGTCTCTGGTAGAGAGCTGTTCTGTTCTGAGGCAGTAGGAGGTCTCTGGGAGAGAGCTGTTCTGTTCTGAGGCAGTAGGAGGTCTCTGGTAGAGAGCTGTTCTGTTCTGAGGCAGTAGGAGGTCTCTGGGAGAGAGCTGTTCTGTTCTGAGGCAGTAGGAGGTCTCTGGTTGAGAGCTGTTCTGTTCTGAGGCAGTAGGAGGTCTCTGGTAGAGAGCTGTTCTGTTCTGAGGCAGTAGGAGGCCTCTGGGAGAGAGCTGTTCTGTTCTGTTCTGAGGCAGTAGGAGACCTCTGGTAGAGAGCTGTTCTGTTCTGTTCTGAGGCCGTAGGAGGCCTCTGGGAGAGAGCTGTTCTGTTCTGAGGCAGTAGGAGGCCTCTGGTAGAGAGCTGTTCTGTTCTGAGGCAGTAGGAGGCCTCTGGTAGGAGGAGGCCTCTGGGTCAGAGGTATGGATGTCCCTGTTCTGAGGCAGTAGGAGACCTCTGGGAGAGAGCTGTTCTGTTCTGAGGCAGTAGGAGGCCTCTGGGAGAGAGCTGTTCTGTTCTGAGGCAGTAGGAGGCCTCTGGTAGAGAGCTGTTCTGTTCTGAGGCAGTAGGAGGCCTCTGGTAGGAGGAGGCCTCTGGGTCAGAGGTATGGATGTCCCTGTTCTGAGGCAGTAGGAGACCTCTGGTAGAGAGCTGTTCTGTTCTGAGGCCGTAGGAGACCTCTGGTAGAGAGCTGTTCTGTTCTGAGGCCGTAGGAGGCCTCTGGGAGAGAGCTGTTCTGTTCTGAGGCCGTAGGAGGCCTCTGGGAGAGAGCTGTTCTGTTCTGAGGCAGTAGGAGGCCTCTGGGAGAGAGCTGTTCTGTTCTGAGGCAGTAGGAGGCCTCTGGGAGAGAGCTGTTCTGTTCTGAGGCCGTAGGAGGCCTCTGGGAGAGAGCTGTTCTGTTCTGAGGCCGTAGGAGGCCTCTGGGAGAGAGCTGTTCTGTTCTGAGGCAGTAGGAGACCTCTGGTAGAGTGCTGTTCTGTTCTGAGGCAGTAGGAGACCTCTGGTAGAGAGCTGTTCTGTTCTGAGGCAGTAGGAGACCTCTGGTAGAGTGCTGTTCTGTTCTGAGGCAGTAGGAGACCTCTGGTAGAGAGCTGTTCTGTTCTGAGGCAGTAGGAGACCTCTGGTAGAGTGCTGTTCTGTTCTGAGGCAGTAGGAGGCCTCTGGGAGAGAGCTGTTCTGTTCTGAGGCCATAGGAGGCCTCTGGGAGAGAGCTGTTCTGTTCTGTGGCCGTAGGAGGCCTCTGGGAGAGTGCTGTTCTGTTCTGAGGCCGTAGGAGGCCTCTGGGAGAGTGCTGTTCTGTTCTGAGGCCGTAGGAGGCCTCTGGGAGAGTGCTGTTCTGTTCTGAGGCCGTAGGAGGCCTCTGGGAGAGAGCTGTTCTGTTCTGAGGCCGTAGGAGGCCTCTGGGAGAGAGCTGTTCTGTTCTGAGGCAGTAGGAGGCCTCTGGGAGAGAGCTGTTCTGTTCTGAGGCAGTAGGAGGCCTCTGGGAGAGAGCTGTTCTGTTCTGAGGCCGTAGGAGGCCTCTGGGAGAGCTGTTCTGTTCTGTAGGAGGCCTCTGGGAGAGCTGTTCTGTTCTGAGGCCGTAGGAGGCCTCTGGGAGAGAGCTGTTCTGTTCTGAGGCAGTAGGAGGCCTCTGTTCTGTTCTGAGGCAGTAGCAGACCTCTGGGAGAGAGCTGTTCTGAGGCAGTAGGAGGCCTCTGGGAGAGAGCTGTTCTGTTCTGAGGCAGTAGGAGGTCTCTGGGAGAGAGCTGTTCTGTTCTGAGGCCATAGGAGGCCTCTGGGAGAGAGCTGTTCTGTTCTGAGGCCGTAGGAGACCTCTGGTAGAGAGCTGTTCTGTTCTGAGGCAGTAGGAGGCCTCTGGTAGGAGGAGGCCTCTGGGTCAGAGGTATGGATGTCCCTGTTCTGAGGCCGTAGGAGGCCTCTGGGAGAGAGCTGTTCTGTTCTGAGGCAGTAGGAGACCTCTGGTAGAGTGCTGTTGGATGGTGTATCAAAACACCCAGTACCTTCAAATATACAGGCGTCCTTCCTAACCTAGTTGCCGGCTGACTTTAATGGCTGTGATAGGAGATAACTGAGAATGGATCAACAACATCGTAGTTACTCCACTATACGAACCTAAATTACACAGCGAAAAGAAGGAAGGGTGTACAGAATAAAAATATTCCAAAACATGTATCCTGTTTGCAATAAGGAACTAATTTGCAAAAGTGTGGCAAAGATATAAATTTTTGTCCTGAATACAAAGTGTTATGTTTGGGGTAAATCCAACACAACACATCACTGAGTACCACTCTTCATATTGTCAAGCATGGTGGTGGCTGCATCATGTTATGGGTATGCTTGTCAACGGCAAGGGCTAGGGAGTTTGGGGGGATAAAAATCAACAGAAAAAAGCTAAGCACCGACAAAAGAGGAAAACTTGGTTCAGTGTGTTTTCCAACAGATACTGGGAATCAAATTCACCTTTCAGCAGGACAACAACCTAAAACACAAGACCAAATATACACTCGAGTTGCTTACCAAGACGACAAGTGGCCTAGTTACAGTTTTGACTTAAATCGGCTTGAAAATGTATGGCAAGACTTGAAAATGGGTGTTGAGCTATGATCAACAACCAACTTGACAGAGCTTGAAGAATTTTGAAAATAATAATGGGCAAATATTGTATGATCCAGGTGTACAAAGCTCTTAGAGATTTACTCAGAAAGACTCCCAGCTGTAATCCCTGCCAAAGGTGATTCTAACATGTATTGACTCAGGGGGTTGAAAACTTATCTAATGAAGATATATTAGTGTTTTATGTTCCAATTTGACATTAAAGAGTATTTTGTGTAGATTGTTAACAAAAAACAACAACATTTTAATCAATTTTTATCCCACTTTGTAACACAACAACATGTTGAAGTACTGTACATGCTGAGAGGTAATAACACCTACCTATCCTCTCACCACAGGTAATAACACCTATCCTCTCACCACAGGTAATAACACCTATCCTCTCACCACAGGTAATAACACCTATCCTCTCACCACAGGTAATAACACCTATCCTCTCACCACAGGTAATAACACATGTCCTCTCACCACAGGTAATAACACCTATCCTCTCACCACAGGTAATAACACCTGTCCTCTCACCACAGGTAATAACACCTATCCTCTCACCACAGGTAATAACACCTATCCTCTCACCACAGGTAATAACACCTGTCCTCTCACCACAGGTAATAACACCTACCTATCCTCTCACCACAGGTAATAACACCTGTCCTCTCACCACAGGTAATAACACCTACCTATCCTCTCACCACAGGTAATAACACCTGTCCTCTCACCACAGGTAATAACACCTACCTATCCTCTCACCACAGGTAATAACACCTGTCCTCTCACCACAGGTAATAACACCTACCTATCCTCTCACCACAGGTAATAACACCTGTCCTCTCACCACAGGTAATAACACATACATATCCTCTCACCACAGGTAATAACACCTGTCCTCTCACCACAGGTAATAACACCTACCTATCCTCTCACCACAGGTAATAACACCTACCTATCCTCTCACCACAGGCAATAACACCTGTCCTCTCACCACAGGTAATAACACCTACCTATCCTCTCACCACAGGTAATAACACCTGTCCTCTCACCACAGGTAATAACACCTACCTATCCTCTCACCACAGGTAATAACACCTGTCCTCTCACCACAGGAAAGAACACCTGTCCTCTCACCACAGGTAATAACACCTGTCCTCTCACCACAGGTAATAACACCTACCTATCCTCTCACCACGGGTAATAACACCTATCCTCTCACCACAGGTAATAACATCTATCATCTCACCACAGGTAATAACACATACCTATCCTCTCACCACAGGTAATAACACCTGTCCTCTCACCACAGGTAATAACACCTACCTATCCTCTCACCACAGGTAATAACACCTGTCCTCTCACCACAGGTAATAACACCTACCTATCCTCTCACCACAGGTAATAACACCTACCTATCCTCTCACCACAGGTAATAACACCTGTCCTCTCACCACAGGTAATAACACCTACCTATCCTCTCACCACAGGTAATAACACCTGTCCTCTCACCACAGGTAATAACACCTACCTATCCTCTCACCACAGGTAATAACACCTGTCCTCTCACCACAGGAAAGAACACCTGTCCTCTCACCACAGGTAATAACACATGTCCTCTCACCACAGGTAATAACACCTACCTATCCTCTCACCACAGGTAATAACACCTGTCCTCTCACCACAGGTAATAACACCTACCTATCCTCTCACCACAGGTAATAACACCTACCTATCCTCTCACCACGGGTAATAACACCTATCCTCTCACCACAGGTAATAACATCTATCGTCTCACCACAGGTAATAACACATACCTATTCCCTAACCACAGGTAATAACACCTACCTATCCTCTCACCACAGGTAATAACACCTACTTATCCTCTCACCACAGGTAATAACACCTACCTATCCTCTCACCACAGGTAATAACACCTACCTATCCTCTCACCACAGGTAATAACACCTGTCCTCTCACCACAGGAAAGAACACATGTCCTCTCACAACAGGTAATAACACATGTCCTCTCACCACAGGCAATAACACCTATCCTCTCACCACAGGTAATAACACCTATCCTCTCACCACAGGTAATAACACCTGTCCTCTCACCACAGGTAAATACACCTGTCCTCTCAACACAGGTAATAACACCTACCTATCCTCTCACCACAGGTAATAACACCTGTCCTCTCACCACAGGTAATAACACCTGTCCTCTCACCACAGGTAATAACACCTATCCTCTCACCACAGGTAATAACACGTATCCTCTCACCACAGGTAATAACACCTATCCTCTCACCACAGGTAATACACCTGTCCTCTCACCACAGGTAATAACACCTGTCCTCTCAACACAGGTAATAACACCTATCCTCTCACCACAGGTAATAACACCTATCCTCTCACCACAGGTAATAACACCTATCCTCTCACCACAGGTAATAACACCTGTCCTCTCACCGCAGGTAATAACATCTGTCCTCTCACCACAGGTAATAACACCTGTCCTCTCACCACAGGTAATAACACCCATCCTCTCACCACGGGTAATAACACCTATCCTCTCACCGCAGGTAATAACACCTATCCTCTCACCACAGGTAATAACACCTGTCCTCTCACCACAGGTAATAACACCTGTCCTCTCACCACAGGTAATATCACCTGTCCTCTCACCACAGGTACTAACACCTGTCCTCTCACCACAGGTAATAACACCTGTACTCTCACCACAGGTAATAACACATGTCCTCTCACCACAGGTAATAACACCTATCTATCCTCTCACCGCAGGTAATAACACCTATCCTCTCACCACAATAACACTTGTCCTCTCACCACAGGTAATAACACCTACCTATCCTCTCACCACAGGTAATAACACCTGTACTCTCACCACAGGTAATAACACCTACCTATTCTCTCACCACAGGTAATAACACCTGTCCTCTCAACACAGGTAATAACACCTACCTATCCTCTCACCACAGGTAATAACACATGTCCTCTCACCACAGGTAATAACATATGTCCTTTCACCACAGGTAATAACACCTATCCTCTCACCACAGGTAATAACACCTATCCTCTCACCACAGGTAATAACACCGGTCCTCTCACCACAGGTAATAACACCTGTCCTCTCACCACAGGTAATATCACCTGTCCTCTCACCACAGGTTCTCTCAGAGTGTTGTAGTCTTTGCATTTCTCTCAGAGTGTTCTAGTCTTTCCATTTCTCTCAGAGAGTGTTGTAGTCTTTCCATTTCTCTCAGAGTGTTGTAGTCATTCCATTTCTCTCAGAGAGTGCTGTGTTAAGTATCAAGGAACCCACAATCCCACAATCTAGAATCTTCATCTCTTACAGGCTGCGTGCCTCACAGTTAATCAGTTAATTGCTCCCCATCATCCTTGTGACTGTGGTGACTCAGTTCTCCTATCTGATTACTGTGACTGTGGTGACTCAGTTCTCCTATCTGATTACTGTGACTGTGGTAACTCAGTTCTCCTGTCTGATTACTGTGACTGTGATAACTCAGTTCTCATGTCTGATTACTGTGACTGTGGTAACTCAGTTCTCCTTTCTGATTACTGTGACTGTGGTACCTCAGTTCTTCTATCTGATTACTGTGACTGTGATGACTCAGTTCTCCTATCTGATTACTGTGACTGTGGTAACTCAGTTCTCCTGTCTGATTACTGTGACTATGGTGACTCACTTCTCCTGTCTGATTACTGTGACTGTGATGACTCAGTTCTCCTATCTGATTACTGTGACTGTGATGACTCAGTTCTCCTGTCTGACTACTGTGACTGTAATGACTCAGTTCTGCTATCTGACTACTGTGACTGTAGTGACTCAGTTCTCCTATCTGATTACTGTGACTGTAATGACTCAGTTCTCCTGTCTGACTACTGTGACTGTAATGACTCAGTTCTCCTATCTGACTACTGTGACTGTAGTGACTCAGTTCTCCTATCTGACTACTGTGACTGTAGTGACTCAGTTCTCCTATCTGATTACTGTGACTGTAATGACTCAGTTCTCCTGTCTGATTACTGTGACTGTGGTAACTCAGTTCTCCTGTCTGATTACTGTGACAACTCAGTTATCCTGTCTGATTACTGTGACTGTAGTGACTCAGTTCTCCTATCTGATTACTGTGACTGTGGTAACTCAGTTCTCCTATCTGATTACTGTGACTGTGGTAACTCAGTTCTCCTATCTGATTACTGTGACTGTAATGACTCAGTTCTCCTGTCTGATTACTGTGACTGTGGTAACTCAGTTCTCCTGTCTGATTACTGTGACTGTAGTGACTCAGTTCTCCTGTCTGATTACTGTGACTGTAATGACTCAGTTCTCCTATCTGATTACTGTGACTGTAGTGACTAAGTTCTCCTATCTGATTACTGTGACTGTGATGACTCAGTTCTCCTGTCTGATTACTGTGACTGTGGTGACTCAGTTCTCCTATCTGATTACTGTGACTGTGGTAACTCAGTTCTCCTGGCTGATTAATGTGACTGTGGTAACTCAGTTCTCCTGTCTGATTACTGTGACTGTAGTGACTCAGTTCTCCTGTCTGATTACTGTCACTGTGGTAACTCAGTTCTCCTGTCTGATTACTGTGACTGTGGTAACTCAGTTCTCCTGTCTGATTACTGTGACTGTGGTAACTCAGTTCTCCTGTCTGATTACTGTGACTGTGGTAACTCAGTTCTCCTGTCTGATTACTGTGACTGTGGTAACTCGGTTCTCCTGTCTGATTACTGTGACTGTGGTAACTCGGTTCTCCTGTCTGATTACTGTGACGTGGAACAGCTGCAGTGGTGGTGGTATGCTAAACTAAACTCAACTAAAGTACCACACAGCAGCAGGCTGGATGACTGGCTAACTGACTGGTTGATTGACTGGCTGAGTGGGTGACTGGCTGGTTGACGGACTGGCAGACTGACTGATTGGTTGATTGGCTGGTTGGCTTCCTGGCTTGCTGACTGGCTGGCTGACTGGCTGGCTGGCTGGCTGGCTGGCTGGCTGGTTGGCTGGCTGGATGGGTGACTGGCTGGATGGGTGACTGGCTGGCTGGCAGGCTGACTGGCTGGCTGGCTGGCTGGGTGACTGGCTGGCTGGCTGGGTGGCAGGCTGACTGGCTGGCTGACTGGCTGGCTGGGTGGCAGGCTGACTGGCTGGCTGACTGGCTGGCTGGGTGGCAGGCTGACTGGCTGGCTGGCTGACTGGCAGGCAGGCCTAGGCACCCCGTGGTCACCTCTGTAACAAGTATCGAACTCACAAACTCATTCACCCAATTATTTTAACACCCTGGCTTTGTTCCGAATGGTGTCCCGCACCCTTTAGAGCACACTGCTTCTGATGGGATCTGAGTAGTGCACTAGACAGGTAAAGGGGTGCCATTGGGGAGCCAGCCCCTGAACCGAATGGAAAGGATTAGAAAGGCTGCTCCAGGCCGGAACAGATTGAGGTTTCTATCTGACTCAGCGTCTGACGTTGCTGAAATATCTCATCATTTAATCACATTCTGTTGGGGGGGGGGTTTCACTTTGGCAGCTTGGTCTTCCAGACCAGGAACTTTGTTTTGTTGTAACGATACGTCTCTGGGATTTGGGGACGGTTTCGTTATGGATATTCCCTGTATATTAACAATAATCAGTGCTTTCTCCAGAAGTGAGCACTTGTTCACTTCCCTTGATCGATTTGAAAATTAATTATTGTTGAAAACGATCATTGATGATTGTCATCTCCGTCTCTGTGGCTTGGCCTCTGGGAGAGAGCTGTTCTATTCTGAGGCAGTAGGAGGCATCTGGGAGAGAGCTGTTCTGTTCTGAGGCAGTAGGAGGTCTCTGGGAGAGAGCTGTTCTATTCTGAGGCAGTAGGAGGCATCTGGGAGAGAGCTGTTCTGTTCTGAGTCAGTAGGAGACATCTGGTAGGAGGAGGCCTCTGGGTCAGAGGTATGGATGTCCCTGTTCTGAGGCAGTAGGAGACCTTTGGGAGAGAGAGCTGTTCTGTTCTGAGGCAGTAGGAGGCATCTGGGAGAGAGCTGTTCTGTTCTGAGTCAGTAGGAGACATCTGGTAGGAGGAGGCCTCTGGGTCAGAGGTATGGATGTCCCTGTTCTGAGGCAGTAGGAGACCTTTGGGAGAGAGGTGAACTCAACATAGTAACACACACACACACACACACTCCACGTTCACACAGACACACACACTCACACTCCACGTTCAGAGACACACACACTCACACTCCACGTCACACAGACACACACACACACACTCCACGTTCACACAGACACACACACTCACACTCCACGTTCACAGACACACACACTCACACTCCACGTTCAGAGACACACACACTCACACTCCACGTTCACACACACACACACACACACACACACACTCCACGTTCACAGACACACACACACACACACTCCACGTTCAGAGACACTCACACTCCCTGCCGGGCCAGCAGTAATGTGTGTCCATTACCTGTTGCTTTTACTGCGCCTGGTGGTGTAAAACATCTTGACAAAATAGCAGCCTGGCGGAGAGTGGAGTCCATTTTGATTGATTAGACTCTCATAGTAATGCATGTCACAGAAACAGAAGGCAGGGGAGAAGCTTTGCCGTAGGATCATCTTCAACTGTTGAGCATAATTTATTAAAGGACTGAGGGGGTTGTGGTATAGGCAGTAAGGGAGGGAGGGAGGGAGAGGGGGGAGCAGAGAGAGAGAGGGAGGGAGGGAGGGAGGGAGGGAGTTAGGGAGAGCGAGGGGGAGCGGAGAGAGAGGGAGGGAGGGAGAGAGAGGAGAGAGCGGAGAGAGGGAGGGAGAGAGAGGGAGGAGTGGAGAGAGAGGGGGACGCGGAAAGAGAGGGGGAGTTGAGAGAGAGGGAGGGAGGGAGGGAGGGAGGGAGGGAGGGAGGGAGGGAGGGAGGGAGGGAGGGAGGGAGGGAGGGAGGGAGGGAGGGAGGGAGGGAGGGAGGGAGGGAGGGAGGGAGGGAGGGAGGAGGAGGGAGTGGGAGAGGGCGGAGCGGAGAGAGAGGGGGATGCGGAAGAGAGGGGGGAGTTGAGAGAGGGAGGGAGGGGGGGGAAAGAGAGGGGGGAGGAGAGGGAGGGAGGGAGGGGGGAGGGAGGGAGGGAGGGAGGGAGGGAGGGAGGAGGGAGGGAGGGAGGAGAGGAGAGGAGTGGAGAGAGAGAGAGAGAGAGAGGAGTGGAGAGAGAGGGCGGAGCGGAGAGAGAGGGGGACGC
Organism: Oncorhynchus tshawytscha; assembly: GCF_018296145.1. NCBI lineage: Eukaryota > Metazoa > Chordata > Actinopteri > Salmoniformes > Salmonidae > Oncorhynchus > Oncorhynchus tshawytscha. Next base: position 254,104 of record NW_024609656.1, read on the forward strand.
GGAAAGAGAGGGGGAGTTGAGGGAGGGAGGGGGAGAGAGAGGGGGAGCAGAGAGAAGGGGAGGGGGAGAGGAGAGGAGAGAAGAGAAAGAGGAGAGGAGAGGAGAGGAGAGGAGAGCCAGGAGGAGAGGAGAGGAGAGGAGATGTGCTGAGGAGATGGAGAGGATAGGAGGAGAGGAGAGGAGAGGAGAGAGAGGAGAGGAGAGGACATGGGAGAGAGAAGGAGGGAGGGAGAGAGAGGGGGGGTGGAGAGAAAGAGGGAGGATGGAAGCTCACTACCTTATCATCATCAGCAGAAAATCCCCAGCACAAGCAGTTCCTTCCTCTGCCAATAACTTTGATCTTTTAATGCAGCCAGGCAGCCAATGTGGAGCTGATGAGTGGAGGAGGAATGTGCTGCTCCCTGCTTGTCTCCCATGTCAAACGGATTATAGGAGGCCTATAGGAGGTCTCCTGAAGTAAAACCAGCTCACACCACACAGATATTAACATGGAAGACATGTCCAAGTCTCCTGAAGTAAAACCAGCTCACACCACACAGATATTAACATGGAAGACATGTCCAAGTCTCCTGAAGTAAAACCAGCTCACACCACACAGATATTAACATGGAAGAGATGTCCAAGTCTCCTGAAGTAAAACCAGCTCACACCACACAGATATTAACATGGAAGACATGTCCAAGTCTCCTGAAGTAAAACCAGCTCACACCACACAGATATTAACATGGAAGACATGTCCAAGTCTCCTGAAGTAAAACCAGCTCACACCACACAGATATTAACATGGAAGAGATGTTCAAGTCTCCTGAAGTAAAACCAGCTGTCAATGTTTTATGGAAACCAGCATTCAAGCCCAGTAATGAAACACTTGCTATTCCATTGTTCCTCATTTCCATTCACACACACATACACACACACACACACACAGACACACACACACACACACACACACAGACACAGACACAGACACACACACAGACACAGACACACAGACACACACACACACACAGACACACACACACACACACACACACACACACACACACAGACACAGACACAGACACACACACAGACACACACAGACACACACACACACAGACACACACACACTCCCACACACACACTTACACTCACACACACACACACACACACACACACACACACACACACACAGACACACACCCACTACACACACACACACACACACACACACACACACACACACACACACACACACACACACACACACACACACACACACACACACACACACACACACGACACACACACACACACACCCACACACACAGACGTACACACACACAGACACACACACACACACACACACACACACACACTCCCACAAGGCAAGGCAGGTATTGAATGATGATATTAATAAAACAAACAGTGTGCTGTTGTCTTCCATCTGCGCTGGATGGAACGTGGGAATGTTTACGACCAAACTCCCAGCGTTGTAAGCAGTTCCCTCTACAGATAAATGCTGAGGGAACGAGGTACGATGAGCCCAGTCTGTATCAACTACCCAACAAGCTTGTAAGAGATTCACGATTCGTCTCAGGGGGACATTTTACAGAGTGGGCTTTTATAAACGGCGTGGAGGCGCCTCTGGATCAGCAGGCGAGGCAGGCTACAACTGCAGAGGTGAGGCAGGCTACAACTGCAGAGGCGAGGCAGGCTACAACTGCTGAGGCGAGGCAGGCTATAACTGCTGAGGCGAGGCAGGCTACAACTGCTGAGGCGAGGCAGGCTATAACTGCTGAGGCGAGGCAGGCTACAACTGCTGAGGCGAGGCAGGCTACAACTGCTGAGGCGAGGCAGGCTACAACTGCTGAGGCGAGGCAGGCTACAACTGCTGAGGCGAGGCAGGCTACAACTGCTGAGGCGAGGCAGGCTACAACTGCTGAGGCGAGGCAGGCTACAACTGCTGTTGACAAAGCATGTAACAATTAACATTAGATTTGATTGATTTCATTTTCTGTGACTCAAACGGCATCCCGATATAGTGTACTACTATTAACAAGGATCCAGAACCCTATGGATCCAGAACCCTATGGGACCCAGAACCCTATGGACCCAGAACCCTATGGACCCAGAACCCTATGGGACCCAGAACCCTATGGGACCCAGAAACCTATGGGCCCAGAACCCTATGGGACCCAGAAACCTATGGGCCTCTGTCTCCTGACTACAGTACTGTTCCCTCTGTCTCCTGACTACAGTACTGTTCTCTCTGTCTCCTGACTACAGTACTGTTCTCTCTGTCTCCTGACTACAGTACTGTTCTCTCTGTCTCCTGTCTCCTGACTACAGTACTGTTCTCTCTGTCTCCTGACTACAGTACTGTTCCCTCTGTCTCCTGTCTACAGTATTGTTCTCTCTGTCTCCTGACTACAGTACTGTTCTCTCTGTCTCCTGTCTACAGTACTGTTCCCTCTGTATCTCTGTCTCCTGACTACAGTACTGTTCCCTCTGTCTCCTGACTACAGTACTGTCCCCTCTGTCTCCTGACTACAGTACTGTTCTACTGTCTCCTCTACTACTGTTCTCTCTGTCTCCTGACTACAGTACTGTTCTCTCTGTCTCCTGACTACAGTACTGTTCTCTCTGTCTCCTGACTACAGTACTGTTCTCTCTGTCTCCTGACTACAGTACTGTTCCCTCTGTCTCCTGACTACAGTACTGTTCCCTCTGTCTCCTGACTACAGTACTGTTCCCTCTGTCTCCTGACTACAGTACTGTTCTCTCTGTCTCCTGACTACAGTACTGTTCCCTCTGTCTCCTGTCTCCTGACTACAGTTCTGTTCTCTCTGTCTCCTGACTACAGTACTGTTCTCTCTGTCTCCTGTCTCCTGACTACAGTACTGTTCCCTCTGTATCTCTGTCTCCTGACTACAGTACTGTCCCCTCTGTCTCCTGACTACAGTACTGTTCTCTCTGTCTCCTGTCTACAGTACTGTTCTCTCTGTCTCTCTGTCTCTCTGTCTCCTGACTACAGTACTGTTCTCTCTGTCTCCTGACTAGAGTACTGTCCCCTCTGTCTCCTGTCTACAGTACTGTTCTCTCTGTCTCCTGACTACAGTACTGTTCCCTCTGTCTCCTGACTACAGTACTGTTCCCTCTGTCTCCTGACTACAGTACTGTTCTCTCTGTCTCCTGACTACAGTACTGTTCTCTCTGTCTCCTGACTACAGTACTGTTCTCTCTGTCTCCTGACTACAGTACTGTTCTCTCTGTCTCCTGACTACAGTACTGTTCTCTCTGTCTCCTGACTACAGTACTGTTCTCTCTGTCTCCTGTCTACAGTACTGTTCCCTCTGTCTCCTGTCTACAGTACTGTTCCCTCTGTCTCCTGTCTCCTGTCTCCTGTCTCCTGACT
>NW_024609656.1:270000-282500 GCF_018296145.1 Oncorhynchus tshawytscha
CTGTCTTCCTGTCACTACCCCAGTCAGCTGGGGTTCTCTACTGTCTTCCTGTCACTACCCCAGTCAGCTGGGGTTCTCTACTGTCTTCCTGTCACTACCCCAGTCAGCTGGGGTTCTCTACTGTCTTCCTGTCACTACCCCAGTCACTGTCTTCCTGTCACTACCCCAGTCAGCTGGGGGGTTCTCTACTGTCTTCCTGTCACTACCCCAGTCAGCTGGGGTTCTCTACTGTCTTCCTGTCACTGTCTTCCCCCAGTCAGCTGGGGTTCTCTACTGTCTTCCTGTCACTACCCCAGTCAGCTGGGGTTCTCTATCTTCCTGTCACTACCCCAGTCAGCTGGGGTTCTCTACTGTCTTCCTGTCACTACCCCAGTCAGCTGGGGTTCTCTACTGTCTTCCTGTCACTACCCCAGTCAGCTGGGGTTCTCTACTGTCTTCCTGTCACTACCCCAGTCAGCTGGGGGTTCTCTACTGTCTTCCTGTCACTACCCCAGTCAGCTGGGGTTCTCTACTGTCTTCCTGTCACTACCCCAGTCAGCTGGGGGTTCTCTACTGTCTTCCTGTCACTGGGGTCTGTTCCTGTCACTACCCCAGTCAGCTGGGGTTCTCTACTGTCTTCCTGTCAGCTGGGGTTCTCTACTGTCTTCCTGTCACTACCCCAGTCAGCTGGGGTTCTCTACTGTCTTCCTGTCACTACCCCAGTCAGCTGGGGTTCTCTACTGTCTTCCTGTCACTACCCCAGTCAGCTGGGGTTCTCTACTGTCTTCCTGTCACTACCCCAGTCAGCTGGGTTCTCTACTGTCTTCCTGTCACTACCCCAGTCAGCTGGGGTCTTCCTGTCACTACCCCAGTCAGCTGGGGTTCTCTACTGTCTTCCTGTCACTACCCCAGTCAGCTGGGGTTCTCTACTGTCTTCCTGTCACTACCCCAGTCAGCTGGGGTTCTCTACTGTCTTCCTGTCACTACCCCAGTCAGCTGGGGTTCTCTCACTGTCTTCCTGTCACTACCCCAGTCAGCTGGGGTTCTCTACTGTCTTCCTGTCACTACCCCAGTCAGCTGGGGTTCTCTACTGTCTTCCTGTCACTACCCCAGTCAGCTGGGGGTTCTCACTAGTCAGCTGTCTTCCTGTCACTACCCCAGTCAGCTGGGGTTCTCTACTGTCTTCCTGTCACTACCCCAGTCAGCTGGGGGTTTTCTACTGTCTTCCTGTCACTACCCCAGTCAGCTGGGGTTCTCTACTGTCTTCCTGTCACTACCCCAGTCAGCTGGGGGTTCTCTACTGTCTTCCTGTTACTACCCCAGTCAGCTGGGGTTCTCTACTGTCTTCCTGTCACTACCCCAGTCAGCTGGGGTTCTCTACTGTCTTCCTGTCACTACCCCAGTTCTCTACTGTCTTCCTGTCACTACCCCAGTCAGACACCAGGAGGATGTTTAGACCGAGGGTCCACACACACACACACAGACACACACACACACACACACACACACACACAGGAGCAGGTTCGATAGGGTAACGGAACACACACACAGGTTAGAGAGATGCCCAGAAGCCTTGAGCACGTCTTTCAGAGGGGAACTCAGGTCTTATCCCCCCCGTCCCAAAGAGCCCGAGCCAGGTTGGCTGCAGTCATTACTCTGAGTCCTGAACAGGCAGTGGGGGCTGGGGGAAGGAGGGGAGGGGAGGGTGGGGTGGAAAGGAGGTTAAGAAACTTTATGGATTGTTTCCCAAATGATAAATATAGAAGTGTGGTTCAAATGGCACCCTATGTCCCATAAGGCTCTAGTCAGAAGTAGTGCACTATGTAGGGAATAGGCTTCTGTTTGGTACGTAGCCGTGGGACTTGGGCAGAATGAATTTAAGGCTTTTTACAAACAAAAGGCTCATTCAGCCTTGACTGGGTCTGCATTCCAAAGGGCACCGTGTTCCCTAAATAGCGCACTACTTTTTACCAGGGCCCATAGGTAAGTAGTGCACTAAATAGCGAATAAGGACACAGCCTGGGTCTGGCAGGCAGCTAACTGAAGTGTTTCAGAGCTGACACTGCAGTTATCTCTCTATTCTCTCTCTCCAGTTATCTCCCTCTCTCTCCAGTTATCTCCCTCTCTCTCTCCAGTCATCTCTCTCTCTCTCTCCAGTTATCTCCCTCTCTCTCTCCAGTTATCTCCCTCTCTCTCCAGTCATCTCACCCTCTCTCTCCAGTTATCTCTCTCTCTCTCCAGTCATCTCCCTCTCTCTCTCTCCAGTTATCTCTCTCTCTCTCTCTCCAGTTATCTCCTCTCTCTCTCCAGTTATCTCCCTCTCTCTCTCCAGTAATCTCCCTCTCTCTCTCCAGTCATCTCCCTCTCTCTCTCCAGTCATCTCCCTCTCTCCCTCCAGTCATCTCCCTCTCTCTCTCCAGTCATCTCTCTCTCTCTCTCCAGTTATCTCTCTCTCTCCAGTTATCTCTCTCTCCAGTTATCTCCCTCTCTCTCCAGTTATCTCCCTCTCTCTCCAGTCATCTCCTCTCTCTCTCCAGTCATCTCCCTCTCTCTCCAGTCATCTCCCTCTCTCCAGTCATCTCCCTCTTTCCAGTCATCTCCCTCTCTCCAGTCATCTCCCTCTCTCTCTCCAGTCATCTCCTCTCTCTCTCCTCTCTCTCCAGTCATCTCTCTCTCTCCAGTCATCTCCTCTCTCTCCAGTCATCTCCCTCTCTCTCTCCAGTCATCTCCTCTCTCTCTCCAGTCATCTCCCTCTCTCTCTCCAGTCATCTCCCTCTCTCTCTCCAGTCATCTCCCTCTCTCTCTCCAGTCATCTCACTCTCTCTCTCCAGTCATCTCCTCTCTCTCCAGTCATCTCCCTCTCTCTCTCCAGTCATCTCCTCTCTCTCTCCAGTCATCTCTCTCTCTCTCCAGTCATCTCCCTCTCTCTCTCCAGTCATCTCCCCTCTCTCTCCAGTCATCTCCCTCTCTCTCTCCAGTCATCTCCCTCTCTCTCCAGTCATCTCCCCTCTCTCTCCAGTCATCTCCCTCTCTCTCTCCAGTCATCTCCTCTCTCTCTCCAGTCATCTCCCTCTCTCTCTCCAGTCATCTCCCTCTCTCTCTCCAGTCATCTCCCTCTCTCTCTCCAGTCATCTCCTCTCTCTCTCCAGTCATCTCCTCTCTCTCTCCAGTTATCTCCCTCTCTCTCTCCAGTTATCTCTCTCTCTCCTCTGCTCTCTCTCCAGTTATCTCCCTGCACCAGCACTTCACTCTCACTGCTTCTCCTCTCTCTCCAGTCATCTCATGTTCTCTCCAGTTACCTGTCCCAGAGTCTCTCCAGTTATCTCCCTCTCTCTCTCCAGTCTAATATTGTCTGTTACCTCTCTAATATTGTATGGTACTCTGTCCCAGTGTGTCTAATATTGTATTATAACTGTCCCAGAGTTATCTTGTCTGTTACCTGTCCCAGAGTGTCTCTCCTTGTGTTATGTCCCAGAGTGCACCATTGCCTGTCTCCTGTCCCAGAGTTTCCTTTGTCTGGTCTGTCACAGAGTGTCATATTGCCTGTTACCTGTCCCAGAGTGTCCAATATTGTCTGTTACCTGTCCCAGAGTGTCTAATATTGCCTGTTACCTGTCCCAGAGTGTCTAATATTGTCTGTTACCTGTCCCAGAGTGTCTAATATTGCCTGTTACCTGTCCCAGAGTGTCTAATATTGTATTATACCTGTCCCAGTGTCTAATATTGTATGTTACCTGTCCCAGAGTGTCTAATATTGTCTGTTACCTGTCCCAGAGTGTCTAATATTGTCTGGTACCTGTCCCAGAGTGTCTAATATTGTCTGTTACCTGTCCCAGAGTGTCTAATATTGTCTGTTACCTGTCCCAGAGTGTCTAATATTGTCTGTTACCTGTCCCAGAGTGTCTAATATTGTCTGTTACCTGTCCCAGAGTGTCTAATATTGTCTGTTACCTGTCCAGAGTGTCTAATATTGTATGTTACCTGTCCCAGAGTGTCTAATATTGTCTGTTGCCTGTCCCATAGTGTCTAATAGTGTCCAGTAACTGTCCCAGAGTCTAATATTGTATGTTACCTGTCCCAGAGTGTCAGAGAGGAGGTAACCTGAGAGGCAAGGAACTGTCCCAGAGTGTCTAATATTGATTATAGCTGTCCCAGAGTGTCTAATATTGCCTGTTACCTGTCCCAGAGTGTCTAATAGTGTGAGAGAAGAGCCTGTCCCAGAGTGTCTAAGGAGATTGCCTGGCACCTGTCCCAGAGTGTCTACTATTGTCTGGTACCTGTCACAGAGTGTCTAATATTGCCTGCTACCTGTCCCAGAGTGTCTAATATTGCCTGTTACCTGTCCCAGAGTGTCTAATATTGTATGTTACCTGTCCCAGAGTGTCTAATATTGTATGTTACCTGTCCCAGAGAGGGGGTCTAATATTGAGGAGGTACCTGTCCCAGAGTGTCTAATATTGCCTGTTACCTGTCCCAGAGTGAGGAGAGGAGCAGAGAGGAGGTCCTGAGAGGAGCAGAGAGGAAGTGTCCCAGAGGAGCCTGTTACCTGTCCCAGAGTGTCTAAGGAGTTGTCTGTTACCTGTCCCAGAGTGTCTAATATTGAGGAGAGGTCCCAGAGTGTCAGAGAATATTGTCTGTTACCTGTCCCAGAGTGTCTAGGTTGTCTGTTACCTGTCCCAGAGTGTCTAATGTTGAGGGGTTACCTGAGGAGCAGAGTGTCTAAGATTGCCTGTTACCTGTCCCAGAGTGTCTAATGAGTTGCCTGTTACCTGTCCCAGAGTGTCTAAGAGGTCTGTACCTGTCAGAGAGAGAGTGTCTAATGTTGTCTGTTGCCTGTCCCAGAGTGAGTTGCCTGTTGAGGAGAGGAGCAGAGAGGAGCAGAGAGGTCCGAGAGAGGAGCATAGAGGAGCCTGAGGACCTGTCCCAGAGTGTCTAAGATTGGCTGTTACCTGTCCCAGAGAGGAGCAGAGAGGAGGAGAGGAGAGGTCTGGTACGAGGAGAGGTCACAGAGTGGGGAGATATTGCCTGAGGAGAGGTCCCAGGAGTGAGGAGAGGAGCAGAGAGGAAGTTGAGAGGAGCAGAGAGGAAGTGAGGAGAGGAGCCTGAGGAGAGGTCAGAGAGAGTGAGGAGAGGAGCAGAGAGGTTGAGGAGAGGAGCAGAGAGGAGGAGAGGAGAGGAGGCAAGGAGAGGAGTAGAGAAGAGCAGAGAGGAGCAGAGAGGAGGGAGGAGAGGAGCAGAGAGGAGGCGAGGAGAGGAGCAGAGAGGGGGTGGGGAGAGGAGCAGAGAGGAGGTGAGGAGAGGAGCAGAGAGGAGGTGAGGAGAGGAGCAGAGAGGAAGTTAGGAGAGGAGCAGAGAGGAAGTGAGGAGAGGAGCAGAGAGGAGGTGAGGAGAGGAGCAGAGAGGAAGTGAGGAGAGGAGCAGAGAGGAGGTGAGGACAGGAGCAGAGAGGAGGAGCATAGAGGAGGAGAGGAGAGGAGCATAGAGGAGGAGAGAGAGGAGCAGAGAGGAGGAGGAGCAGAGAGGAGGAGGAGGAGAGGAGCAGAGAGGAGGTGAGGAGAGGAGCAGAGAGGAGCAGAGGAGAGGAGCAGAGAGGAGAGGAGAGGAGAGAGAGGAGGAGAGGAGAGGAGGCAGAGAGGAGCAGAGAAGAGCAGAGAGGAGCAGAGAGAGGAGAGGAGAGGAGCAGAGAGGGGGTGGGGAGAGGAGCAGAGAGGAGGTGAGGAGAGGAGCAGAGAGGAGGGAGGATAGGAGAGGAGGAGGTGAGGAGAGAGCAGAGAGGAAGTTAGGAGAGGAGCAGAGAGGAAGAGGAGAGGAGCAGAGAGGAGGAGAGGAGAGGAGCAGAGAGGAAGTGAGGAGAGGAGCAGAGAGGAAGTGAGGAGAGGAGCAGAGAGGGAGGTGAGGACAGGAGCAGAGAGGAGAGCATAGAGGAGGAGGAGAGGAGCATAGAGAGGAGCAGAGAGGAGCAGAGAGGAGGGAGAGAGGGAGGAGAGGAGCAGAGAGGAGAGGGAGGAGCAGAGAGGAGCAGAGAGGAGAGGAGAGAGAGAGAGGAGGAGAGGAGAGGAGCAGAGAGGAGGTGAGGAGAGGAGCAGAGAGGAGGTGAGGAGAGGAGCAGAGAGGAAGTGAGGAGAGGAGCAGAGAGGAAGTGAGGAGAGGAGCAGAGAGGAGGTGAGGAGAGGAGCAGAGAGGAGCAGAGAGGAGGTGAGGAGAGGAGCAGAGAGGAAGTGAGGAGAGGAGCAGAGAGGAGGTGAGGAGAGGAGGAGAGGAGAGGAGAGAGGAGGTGAGGAGAGGAGCAGAGAGGAGCAGAGAGGAGCAGAGAGGAGCAGAGAGAGCAGAGAGGAGCAGAGAGGAGAGAGGAGAGGAGCAGAGAGGAGGCGAGGAGAGGAGAGAGAGGGGGTGGGGAGAGGAGCAGAGAGGAGGTGAGGAGAGGAGCAGAGAGGAGGTGAGGAGAGGAGCAGAGAGAAGTTAGGAGAGGAGCAGAGAGGAAGTGAGGAGAGGAGCAGAGAGGAGGTGAGGAGAGGAGCAGAGAGGAAGTGAGGAGAGGAGCAGAGAGGAGGGAGGACAGGAGCAGAGAGGAGAGAGAGCATAGAGAGGAGGAGGGAGAGGAGAGGAGAGGAGAGAGGAGAGGAGGAGGTGAGGAGAGGAGCAGAGAGGAGAAGAGCAGAGAGAGGAGGAGAGGAGAGGAGCATAGAGGAGGAGAGGAGAGGAGCAGAGAGGAGGAGAGGAGCAGAGAGGAGGTGAGGAGAGGAGCAGAGAGGAGGTGAGGAGAGGAGAGGAGCAGAGAGGAGGTGAGGAGAGGAGCAGAGAGGAGTGAGGAGAGGAGCAGAGAGGAGGAGAGGAGAGGAGAGCGGAGAGGAGAGGAGCAGAGAGGAGGCAGAGAGGAGCAGAGAGGAGGAGAGGAGAGGAGCAGAGAGGGGTGAGGAGAGGAGCAGAGAGGAAGGAGGAGAGGAGCAGAGAGGAGGTGAGAGAGGGAGAGAGAGGAGAGGAGAGGAGAGAGGAGCAGAGAGGAGCAGAGAGGAGAGAGGAGCAGAGAGGAGTGAGGAGAGGAGCAGAGAGGAAGTGAGGAGAGGAGCAGAGAGGAGGTGAGGAGAGGAGCAGAGAGGAAGTGAGGAGAGGAGCAGAGAGGAGGTGAGGAGAGGAGCAGAGAGGAGGTGAGGAGAGGAGCAGAGAGGAAGTGAGGAGAGGAGCAGAGAGGAGTGAGGAGAGGAGAGGAGAGGAGGAGAGGAGAGAGGAGAGAGAGGAGCAGAGAGGGAGAGGAGCAGAGAGGAAGTGAGAGAGGAGCAGAGAGGAGTGAGGAGAGGAGCAGAGAGGAGGTGAGGAGAGGAGCAGGAGGCAGAGAGAGGAGGAGAGGAGGAGGAGAGGAGGCAGAGGAGAGGAGAGAGAAGAGGAGAGGAGCAGAGAGGAGGAGAGGAGAGGAGCAGAGAGGAGGCGAGGAGAGGAGCAGAGAGGGGGTGGGGAGAGGAGCAGAGAGGAGTGAGGAGAGGAGCAGAGAGGAGGGAGAGGAGAGGAGCAGAGAGGAGAGGAGGAGAGGAGAGGAGCAGAGAGGAGGTGAGGAGAGGAGCAGAGAGGAAGTGAGGAGAGGAGCAGAGAGGAGGTGAGAGGAGCAGAGAGGAGGAGAAGAGCAGAGAGGGAGGAGGAGGAGAGGAGGTGAGGAGAGGAGCAGAGAGGAGGAGAGAGGAGAGAGGAGAGGCAGAGGAGGAGCAGAGAGGAGCAGAGAGGAGGAGGAGAGGGAGGAGAGAGAGGAGAGGAGAGGAGAGGAGAGAGGGGTGGGGAGAGGAGGAGAGAGGGAGGAGAGAGCAGAGAGGGAGGAGGAGCAGAGGAGAGGAGAGGAGCAGAGAGGAGGAGAGGAGAGAGAGGAGAGGAGAGAGAGCAGAGAGGAGCAGAGAGGAGAGAGGGAGCAGAGAGAGGAGGAGGAGCAGAGAGGAGAGGAGGAGGAGAGGAGCAGAGAGGAGGAGGAGAGGAGAGGAGAGAGCAGAGAGGGAGAGAGAGGAGAGAGGAGCAGGAGAGGAGAGGAGGAGAGGAGAGGAGGAGAGAGGGGAGGAGCAGAGAGGAGGTGAGGAGAGGAGCAGAGAGGAGGGGAGAGAGGAGCAGAGAGGAGAGGAGAGGAGCAGAGAGGAGGAGAGGGAGAGGAGCAGAGAGGAGGTGAGGAGAGGAGCAGAGAGGAGGTGAGGAGAGGAGCAGAGAGGAGGTGAGGAGAGGAGCAGAGAGAGAGGAGCAGAGAGGAGGAGAGGAGGAGAGGAGCAGAGCAGGAGGAGGTGAGGAGAGGAGCAGAGAGGAGGTGAGGAGAGGAGCAGAGAGGGAGGAGAGGAGAGGAGCAGAGAGGAGGTGAGGAGAGGAGCAGAGAGGAGAGAGAGAGGAGCAGAGAGGAGGAGAGGAAAGGAGCAGAGAGGAGGAGAGGAGAGGAGCAGAGAGGAGGTGAGGAGAGGAGCAGAGAGGAGGGAGGAGAGGAGCAGAGGAGGTGAGGAGAGGAGCAGAGAGGAGGTGAGGAGAGGAGCAGAGAGGAGGAGAGAGAGGAGAGAGAGGAGGAGGAGGAGAGAGCAGGAGGAAGTGAGGAGAGGAGCAGAGAGGAGGTGAGGAGAGGAGCAGAGAGGAGGAGAGAGAGGAGGGAGGAGAGGAGCAGGAGGAGCAGAGAGGAGAGGAGAGGAGCAGAGAGGAGGTGAGGAGAGGAGCAGAGAGGAGGTGAGGAGAGGAGCAGAGAGGAGGTGAGGAGAGGAGCAGAGAGGAAGTGAGGAGAGGAGCAGAGAGGAAGTGAGGAGAGGAGCAGAGAGGAGGTGAGGAGAGGAGCAGAGAGGAGGAGGAGAGGAGAGGAGGAAGTGAGGAGAGGGCAGAGAGGAAGTGAGGAGAGGAGCAGAGAGGAGGGAGGAGAGAGAGGGTGAGGAGAGGAGCAGAGAGGAAGTGAGGAGAGGAGCAGAGAGGAAGTGAGGAGAGGAGCAGAGAGGAGGTGAGGAGAGGAGCAGAGAGGAAGTGAGGAGAGGAGCAGAGAGGAGGTGAGGAGAGGAGCAGAGAGGAAGTGAGGAGAGTAGCAGAGAGGAGGCAAGGAGAGGCGAGGCTGCAGTTTCACACAGAGGCTCTGTTGCCATCAGTAAACACAGCTAGGTGTTCATTAGATTACAGACACATAAACATAAACACTGTGTTTGCCGTAGCAGGCTGATGGTACTGCACCAACACAGAAAAGCATCCAATTTGGCCCGTTGATAAGTTCAAGGGCAAACTATAAACATGGCCGCAGTGTCTCGGTATGTTTGTGACAAAATGGTGTCAATTTGAGCAAAGTGGATGTTGACGTCAAACAACAAATGATCAGTCTTGGATGTCAGCCAATGTTTTTATTCAGATATAATCTGATAATGACTACTAATATCAAACAAACTATCTCTGAAGGATTCCTGTAAAACAGGTGGCTTCTGACGTGACATAGCTGTTGATCCAACCTCACGTAAAATGACACTAGTTTCATAACCTTGAGTTTGTTGACTCCCTGTCCTGTCTGAAGAGGCCGGGGTCCAGCCTCACTCCCTGTCCTGTCTGAAGAGGCCCGGGGTCCAGCCTCACTCCCTGTCCTGTCTGAAGAGGCCGGGGTCCAGCCTCACTCCCTGTCCTGTCTGAAGAGGCCGGGGTCCAGGCTCACTCCCTGTCCTGTCTGAAGAGGCCGGGGTCCAGCCTCACTCCCTGTCCTGTCTGAAGAGGCCGGGGTCCAGGCTCACTCCCTGTCCTGTCTGAAGAGGCCGGGGTCCAGCCTCACTCCCTGTCCTGTCTGAAGAGGCCGGGGTCCAGCCTCACTCCCTGTCCTGTCTGAAGAGGCCGGGGTCCAGCCTCACTCCCTGTCCTGTCTGAAGAGGCCCGGGGTCCAGCCTCACTCCCTGTCCTGTCTGAAGAGGCCGGGGTCCAGCCTCACTCCCTCTCCTGTCTGAAGAGGCCGGGGTCCAGCCTCACTCCCTGTCCTGTCTGAAGAGGCCCGGGTCCAGTCTCACTCCCTGTCCTGTCTGAAGAGGCCGGGGTCCAGCCTCACTCCCTGTCCTGTCTGAAGAGGCCGGGGCCCAGCCTCACTCCCTGTCCTGTCTGAAGAGGCCGGGCTCCAGCCTCACTCCCTGTCCTGTCTGAAGAGGCCGGGGTCCAGCCTCACTCCCTCTCCTGTCTGAAGAGGCTGGGGTCCAGCCTCACTCCCTGTCCTGTCTGAAGAGGCCGGGGTCCAGGCTCACTCCCTGTCCTGTCTGAAGAGGCCGGGGTCCAGTCTCACTCCCTGTCCTGTCAGGCCGGGGTCCAGGCTCACTCCCTGTCCTGTCTGAAGAGGCCGGGGTCCAGGCTCACTCCCTGTCCTGTCTGAAGAGGCCGGGGTCCAGGCTCACTCCCTCTCCTGTCTGAAGAGGCCGGGGTCCAGCCTCACTCCCTGTCCTGTCTGAAGAGGCCGGGGTCCAGCTCACTCCCTCTCCTGTCTGAAGAGGCCGGGGTCCAGCCTCACTCCCTGTCCTGTCTGAAGAGGCCGGGGTCCAGCCTCACTCCCTCTCCTGTCTGAAGAGGCCGGGGTCCAGCCTCACTCCCTGTCCTGTCTGAAGAGGCCGGGGTCCAGCCTCACTCCCTGTCCTGTCTGAAGAGGCCGGGGTCCAGCCTCACTCCCTCTCCTGTCTGAAGAGGCCGGGGTCCAGCCCAGTCTGAAGAGGCTCACTCCCTGTCCTGTCTGAAGAGGCTGGGGTCCAGACTCACTCCCTGTCCTGTCTGAAGAGGCTGGGGTCCAGACTCACTCCCTGTCCTGTCTGAAGAGGCCGGGGTCCAGCCTCACTCCCTGTCCTGTCTGAAGAGGCGGGGTCCAGCCTCACTCCCTCTCCTGTCTGAAGAGGCCGGGGTCCAGGCTCACTCCCTCTCCTGTCTGAAGAGGCCGGGGTCCAGTCTCACTCCCTGTCCTGTCTGAAGAGGCCGGGGTCCAGTCTCACTCCCTGTCCTGTCTGAAGAGGCCGGGTCCAGCCTCACTCCCTGTCCTGTCTGAAGAGGCCGGGGTCCAGCCTCACTCCCTGTCCTGTCTGAAGAGGCTGGGGTCCAGGCTCACTCCCTGTCCTGTCTGAAGAGGCTGGGGTCCAGCCTCACTCCCTGTCCTGTCTGAAGAGGCCGGGGTCCAGACTCACTCCCTGTCCTGTCTGAAGAGGCCGGGGTCCAGCCTCACTCCCTCTCCTGTCTGAAGAGGCCCGGGGTCCAGCCTCACTCCCTGTCCTGTCTGAAGAGGCCGGGGTCCAGCCTCCTCCCTGTCCTGTCTGAAGAGGCCGGGGTCCAGCCTCACTCCCTGTCCTGTCTGAAGGGCCCGGGGTCCAGCCTCACTCCCTGTCCTGTCTGAAGAGGCTGGGGTCCAGACTCACTCCCTGTCCTGTCTGAAGAGGCGGGGTCCAGCCTCACTCCCTGTCCTGTCTGAAGAGGCTGGGTCCAGGCTCACTCCCTGTCCTGTCTGAAGAGGCTGGGCTCCAATCTCAGTCCCTCTCCTGTCTGAAGAGGCTGGGCTCCAGTCTCACTCCCTCTCCTGTCTGACGAGGCTGGGCTCCAATCTCAGTCCCTCTCCTGTCTGAAGAGGCTGGGCTCCAGTCTCAGTCCCTCTCCTGTCTGAAGAGGCTGGGCTCCAGTCTCACTCCCTTTCCTGTCTGACGAGGCTGGGCTCCAGTCTCACTCCCTTTCCTGTCTGACGAGGCTGGGCTCCAGTCTCACTCCCTGTCCTGTCTGAAGAGGCTGGGCTCCAGTCTCAGTCCCTCTCCTGTCTGAAGAGGCTTGGCCAGCGGGGGCTGACGCCTGATGAGATGGAAGGACTCATCGGCTCCATTAACAGACAGGATGAATCCCAAATGGCACCATATTCCCCATAGGGCTCTGGTGTAAAGTAGTGCACTATATAGGGAATAGGGCTCTGGTCTAAAGTAGTGCACTATATAGGGAATAGGGCTCTGGTCTAAAGTAGTGCACTATATAGGGAATAGGGTGCCATAGGGCCCTGGTCTAAAGTAGTGCACTATAAAGGGAATAGGGCTCTGGTCTAATGTAGTGCACTATATAGGGAATAGGGCTCTGGTCTATAGTAGTGCACTATATAGGGAATAGGGCTCTGGTCTAAAGTAGTGTACTATATAGGGAATAGGGCTCTGGTCTAATGTAGTGCACTATATAGGGAACAGGGCTCTGGTCTAAAGTAGTGTACTATATAGGGAATAGGGCTCTGGTCTAAAGTAGTGCACTATATAGGGAATAGGGCTCTGGTCTAAAGTAGTGTACTATATAGGGAATAGGGCTCTGGTCTAAAGTAGTGCACTATATAGGGAATAGGGCTCTGGTCTAAAGTAGTGTACTATATAGGGAATAGGGCTCTGGTCTAAAGTAGTGCACTATATAGGGAATAGGGCTCTGGTCTAAAGTAGTGTACTATATAGGGAATAGGGCTCTGGTCTAAAGTAGTGCACTATATAGGGAATAGGGCTCTGGTCTAAAGTAGTGCACTACATAGGGAATAGGGTGCCATCTGGGAGACAACCCTGGCTTTCAGCTCTCAGCCCCTC